>NW_021963217.1:0-144198 GCF_901765095.1 Microcaecilia unicolor
GTATTTTATAACATTGCTCACAGCATATGAATATACAGACTGTATCTGAATAAGCTTTTCTGACTGAACAGAGTTGTTCCGAGCCAGGAAGTTATGAGAATACAAAATAGCAGGTGTACACATGTACTTTTACTTAGAGTAACTTATGCACACATACCTACCAACAAGTTAGCTAGCTGTTTATAAAATTACTCTCCCTGTCAGCATGTCTCTGACAAAGTGTACAGCAGTAGTTCAATCCTCTTTAACAAACCAGTTATTTTTGTGCAATTCTTGTTGTTGTATAAAAAAAAAGCAGAATTAGAAAGGATACAGAGAAGGGCAACCAAAATTAATAAAGGGATGGAATGACTGTCATTGAAGAAAGCAGAGGGGAAATATGATAGAGGACGGTCTACAAAATTCTGAGTGCAGTGAAACATTCCTAGATTATTTGAAATGTTACGCATTAATGCACTGAGTTGCATTAATGTAAACAGAAAAAGTGTTATAGTAAGTAAATAAATCAACTGAACATTAAAAAAAGTAAAAAATAGTACCCTCTCTTTCAATGAGGGACGGAGGGAGCGTACTACAACTCCCGACACGCTTTGTGCTGTGACGTCACTTCCGGCAACTCAAGGCTGCGGGTTGCCCGCCGGAGGATGTGGGCAGGCGCAGGCGGTTGTTGGTTTCAACTTCCGCCGCGTTGCTGAGGGAACAGTTAGAGTGCTGGACACTGTGGACAGTTCGAGCTTTGATGGGTCATTGGGAAGCGTAACGGCTGTCAGCACAGCATGAAGACGCGGAAGGGGCTACCGGGCAGCCGGCGGAAGAAAGGTAACGCGCGCGTTCCAGAGGGCTCCTGAGTTTCTCACACAGCCATGGCTGGAAAGGGACATTGCTTTCCCTGGGTCGAGTTGTTTAAGCAGAATAAAATTAAAAATACGCTGTTTACTGGAAATAGGAGAGGTCTAAATTTAAAATGGGACGGGAGATAGACTATTTTTTTCCCTCATAGATCTAAAATGCTTTCTATTATATCACTATTATGTATTCCATTACCATGCAACCCAAATCCTTCTGTAATACCAAATGTCTATTCTCTTCTCATTTCCACTATCCATGATGTATTGTAAGCCACATGGAGCCTGCAAAGAGGTGGGAAAACGTGGGATACAAATGCAATAAATAAATACAAATAAATAAAATGGGAACAACTGTTCATTCCATCTGGGATAGTTGTCTGAGCTTTTGTCATGTCAGTGAGTTGTCTCTCTGTCTTCCTCCACGGAGTCCTGTTTTGATTTCAGGAAGGGGGATCAGCTTCTCAAAGGTGGTCAAGAAATGTATTGTCAGTTCAATTAATAGGTATCCCCTCAAATTATAATTGTTTGCTAAGCTTTATTTCCATGCCCACTCAACCTCAGACAAGCTCTTAATAACATACTTTATATGCATCTTGTGGAGGAGCAGCCTAGTGATTACATCATTGGTTTAACAACCAGGTAATCCCTTTTCAAATCTGCTGCTGCTCCTTGTGATCTTAGGCAAGTCACTTAGGGGCCCTTTTACTAAGCTGTATTATTATTATTATTATTATTATTTGTAGCATTTGTATCCCACATTTTCCCACCATTTTGCAGGCTCAATGTGGCTTACATATTACCGTAAACGACGTTAGCCGATTCCGGCACTAACTTGCACCTAACGCAGCAAAAAAAAAAAAAAAAATTATATATATACAGTGGGGGAAATAAGTATTTGATCCCTTGCTGATTTTGTAAGTTTGCCCACTGACAAAGACATGAGCAGCCCATAATTGAAGGCTAGGTTATTGGTAACAGTGAGAGATAGCACATCACAAATTAAATCCGGAAAATCACATTGTGGAAAGTATATGAATTTATTTGCATTCTGCAGAGGGAAATAAGTATTTAATCCCTCTGGCAAACAAGACCTAATACTTGGTGGCAAAACCCTTGTTGGCAAGCACAGCGGTCAGACGTCTTCTGTAGTTGATGATGAGGTTTGCACACATGTCAGGAGGAATTTTGGTCCACTCCTCTTTGCAGATCATCTCTAAATCATTAAGAGTTCTGGGCTGTCGCTTGGCAACTCGCAGCTTCAGCTCCCTCCATAAGTTTTCAATGGGATTAAGGTCTGGTGACTGGCTAGGCCACTCCATGACCCTAATGTGCTTCTTCCTGAGCCACTCCTTTGTTGCCTTGGCTGTATGTTTTGGGTCATTGTCGTGCTGGAAGACCCAGCCACGACCCATTTTTAAGGCCCTGGCGGAGGGAAGGAGGTTGTCACTCAGAATTGTACGGTACATGGCCCCATCCATTCTCCCATTGATGCGGTGAAGTAGTCCTGTGCCCTTAGCAGAGAAACACCCCCAAAACATAACATTTCCACCTCCATGCTTGACAGTGGGGACGGTGTTCTTTGGGTCATAGGCAGCATTTCTCTTCCTCCAAACACGGCGAGTTGAGTTCATGCCAAAGAGCTCAATTTTTGTCTCATCTGACCACAGCACCTTCTCCCAATCACTCTCGGCATCATCCAGGTGTTCACTGGCAAACTTCAGACGGGCCGTCACATGTGCCTTCCGGAGCAGGGGGACCTTGCGGGCACTGCAGGATTGCAATCCGTTATGTCGTAATGTGTTACCAATGGTTTCGTGGTGACAGTGGTCCCAGCTGCCTTGAGATCATTGACAAGTTCCCCCCTTGTAGTTGTAGGCTGATTTCTAACCTTCCTCATGATCAAGGATACCCCACGAGGTGAGATTTTGCGTGGAGCCCCAGATCTTTGTCGATTGACAGTCATTTTGTACTTCTTCCATTTTCTTACTATGGCACCAACAGTTGTCTCCTTCTCGCCCAGCGTCTTACTGATGGTTTTGTAGCCCATTCCAGCCTTGTGCAGGTGTATGATCTTGTCCCTGACATCCTTAGACAGCTCCTTGCTCTTGGCCATTTTGTAGAGGTTAGAGTCTGACTGATTCACTGAGTCTGTGGACAGGTGTCTTTCATACAGGTGACCATTGCCGACAGCTGTCTGTCATGCAGGTAACGAGTTGATTTGGAGCATCTACCTGGTCTGTAGGGGCCAGATCTCTTACTGGTTGGTGGGGGATCAAATACTTATTTCCCTCTGCAGAATGCAAATAAATTCATATACTTTCCACAATGTGATTTTCCGGATTTAATTTGTGATGTGCTATCTCTCACTGTTACCAATAACCTACCCTTCAATTATGGGCTGCTCATGTCTTTGTCAGTGGGCAAACTTACAAAATCAGCAAGGGATCAAATACTTATTTCCCCCACTGTATTTTTTTGTTGAGGCAGAGAGCGGGCATTCCCACTCTAACCAGTTAGTGCACGGATACCTTATGATCCCTTACCAACTACAAAGTGAGTGGTAGTAAGTGCGCACATGGTAATTTAACAAAATGGTTGCACTTTAATGGCAACATCAGCGCACGGTCATGAATGCAAAAAATAGAAAAAAGACATTTTTATTCCGGTGGTAAAAATGGCCTTAGCGTGCGGGAAATACCTATGTAAGAGTTTGCCAAGCCCTATTTTTACAGCAGCTTAGTAAAAGGACTCCTTAATTCTCTATTTCCTCAGATACAAAATTAGATTGTAAGCCCTCCGGTGACAGAGAACTATACTTAGTGTACTTGAGTGTAAACTATTTTGAGCTACTATCACAAAAGGTGTGAACTAAATCCAAAATAATAAGTAAACATTTGAAATACAACAAATGGTACAAATGTATACCTAAAAGTTAGTGAAAGAACAGGAGTAGAATTTGGGAATCTTGTTCCATTCATCATAGTGAAAGTTAGGGCCTTCTCCCTGTTTAATTTTTAAAAGTTGCTCTCATTTTGTTTCAATAGGAAAAAAGCATAGTACATCCTTTTGGGTCTGTTTTAAAGATACTTAGTGCATATGGCCTAATTGTGAGCTGTTTAGAGTCTTATAGTGTATATTTTCTTTACTCATAGGGGCTAGCGATGTTTCTCCTTCTACAAGCTTGCCACCTCTAGTTGAAGGGCAACTGCGCTGCTTTCTGAAACTCACAGTCTGTAAAATCTTATGGACTATCCCAAAACCACCAGCTCCCACCATCATCAGGGTGAGATGGTGGGGGGAGACATCAGATGGGACAACATTTCGGCCAAGGGATACCACCCAGCTGGAGCAGAAAGCAGTGAAAACAACCACACGTTATGCTATCCGCTGTGGACCAAAGCAGTTTGCTTCATATTTAACAGGTGAAGAATATTTGATGGTAATGTTAGATATTAGTTTTGCATTGACACTGTGACATAATTTTTTGATTAATAGGTTCTTGCTCCTCCCCACTACTTTCCAGTTTCTGTTTCCTCCTGTTCTGAGTTAATGTTAGAATTTATTTTTTTGTTGGCTTGATTCTTCTCTTTATCTACCCCTTTTTACTAAACCACACTAGTGATTCCCGGTGTGGCAATGCAGACAATTTGAATGGGTTTTGTCTGCATTGCTGCACGGGAATTGCTAGCCTTATGTTTAGCGTTTCTTTGTGTCAAAACCAAGTGCAGGAGGCAACCTCTACGTCAGGAAGTCCAAGCAAGAAGAAGTAGAGGCTGACCAAAAAGGCAAATCCAACACTGGAGATATTGTGAAGAACTACTTTATTGTTTCTGATAAAGGGTGACCCAACCCGATCCATGTTTCGGCGCAACAAGACACCGACATCAGGGGTCATGCATTGGTTCCTCGGAGAACACTTTATATTCAAAGCAGTCGGGAGAAACCCACTCAAGAGGCTGTGGTGCAACCAAACTGGCCAAAGGGCATTCACAAATCAGTGGACACATACTAACAGCCACAGCGGGGTCTGCGTGTAGTTGTTAGTGTGTGTCCATTGATTTGTGAATGCCCTTTGGCCAGTTTGGTTGCACCACAGCCTCTTGAGTGGGTTTCTCCCAACGGCTTTGAATATAAAGCTTTTTCTCCGAAGAACCAATGCATGACCCCTGCAGTAGGCGTCTTGTGGCGCCGAAACACGGACCGTGTCGGGTCAGCAACAATAAAGTAGTTCTTCACAATATCTTCAGTGTTGGATTTGCCTTTTTGGTCAGTCTCTACTTCTCCTTGCTTAGCGTTTCTTTGCTCCATCCTTTCTGTTGTTTTTCTCTCTCACTGTTCTGTTAATTTTATAGAGTTCCTTTCTGTTTCTTTTCTATTTTAGCCTGTACATCACTGGGAACTGCTGTGTCAGTTTAGCAGTATAGCAAGTTTTGAATAGACTATATATAGTTTTGGTATTCATGGTACAGTTTTGAGTTGGTTTAGATTTATTTATTTTTGTCAAATTGATGCTTTTGTGTACAGAGTGGGAGCGAAATCTCATATTGGTTGTACCACAAGGTTCATTGCTTTCTGTGCTACTCTTCAATATGTACCTTGCCCCACTCTGTTGTGTGGGGGGGACATCACTAGGAGTTCAATTCAAAGTATATGCTGATGACATTCAGTTGTATTTTTCCTTGAAGAATTCAGTAAAAGAATCTGTATGTTTTCTGAATATTTGTTTGCAGGTGATTAGAAATTGGTTCAACTGAATCTTAGTAAGACACAAATTCAGATTTTGTCAGGTAAACCTGTACCTATAGAGTTTCCTTGTAGTATGTTGGGAATGGTACTTAATATACCGCCTTTCTGTGGTTTTTGCAACTACATTCAAAGCGGTTTACATATTATATACAGGTACTTATTTGTACCTGGGGCAATGGAGGGTTAAGTGACTTGCCCAGAGTCACAAGAAGCTGCAGTGGGAATCGAACCCAGGTCCCCAGGATCAAAGTCCACCACACTAAGCACTAGGCTACTCCTCCATTGGTGTGGAGGTTTCAATTGTTACAAAACGTCAGTACCTAGGAGTGATTGTTGATTCATCATTGTCATTCAAACCTTATGTATCTAGTATAATTTGGAAGGTTTTCTTTAAATTGAAACTTAGACGGTTGAAAAACTTGTTATCTACTGATAATTTCTGCATGGTTTTGCAAGAATTAGTTATACCTGCATTTGACTACTGTAATGCCTTGTTAAGGCTTCCAAATAATATTCTACAGACTTTACAGATAGCTCAAAATGCAACAGCAAGGTTATTAACAAGTATGGCTCATTCTTGTCATATTACCAGTTTTAAGGGAGTTACATTGGGTGCCAGTTGTTTCGTGTGCAATTTATAAAGTTCCTCCCACGTCGAAATGGCTTGCATTTGGACGTTTTTTTGACATGGACGTCTTTGGTTTCGAAAATCACCGAAAGTCAAAGACGTCCATGTCTAGGGATGTCCAAATCCAAGGACGTCGATGGTACTTTAGAAACAAAAGATGGACGTCCATCTTTTTTCAAAAATACGGTTTTCACTGCCTCCAGTTTTGGAGATTTTACAAAGATGTCCAAATTCCAACTTGTGCGTTTCTTTCGAAAATGTACCTCATTGTATTCTAAAACTAACTTTAAGCCAGTGTAAATTGTGCAACTGCGGGGTAGCCCTCTCATATTTACCCAGTCCAAATATCAGTCTGGCTGCTATGTTCTGCAGAAATTGTAATTTAACATAGTAACATAGTAGACATAGTAGATGACGGCAGAAAAAGACCTGCACGTTCCATCCAGTCTGCCCAAGAAGATAAATTCATATGTGCTACTTTTTTATTTGTACTGTCCTCTTCAGTGCACAGACCGTATAAGTCTGGCCAGCCCTATCCCCGCCTCCCAACCACCAACCCCGCCTCCCAACCACCAGCTCTGGCACAGACCCTATAAGTCTGCCCAGCACTATCCCCGCCTCCCAACTACCAGTCCCGCCTCCCACCACCAACTCTGACACATACTGTATAAGTCTGCCCAGCATTATCCCTGCCTCCCACCACTGGCTCTGGCACAGACCATATAAGTCTGCCCAGCACTATCCCGCCTCCCAACTACCAGTCCCGCCTCCCACCACCGGCTCTGGCACAGACCGTATAAGTCTGCCCAGCACTATCCCCGCCGCCCAACCACCAGCCCCGGCACAGACCGTATAAGTCTGCCCAGCACTAGTCCCGCCTCCCAACCACCAGCCCCAGCACAGACCGTATAAGTCTGCCCAGCACTAGCCCCGCCTCCCAACCACCAGCTCTGCCACCCATTCTAGGCTACGCTCCTGAGGATCCCTTCCTTCTGCACAGGATTCCTTTATGTTTATCCCACGCATGGGCAAAAAAAAATTATTTACTAATTTACATGAAAGGCCTCCATGTATTGAATTGCAATAATCCAAGTATGGCAAAAGAATAGTCTGTGCCACACTTTTAAAACTACATGGGTGTAGCATAGAACGTATTGCCCTCAGTTGTCTGAGCCTAAAGAAAAATGTTTTTGTTAAAGCTTTTAGATGTAGGTCAAACAGCAAATTTGAGTCAGTTATTATCCCAAGAAGTTTAGTGTGATCTTCAAGTTGCAATTTTTCCCCTGAATCCACCATAAGATGTTTCGTTGGTAATAGCTCATAAGCTCCAAACCAGACTACGTTTGTCTTCAACCTATTCAGTTTTTAAAAACATTTCATTAGCCCAATTCTCTGTCCTTATAATATGCTGTTTGAAGGAGGTTATTATATCTTCAAATGTTATCTAAAGCAGTGCATGGCAAAAAAATATCTGCATATGAGAAGACTAACGCTGAACATTGAGTGGAGGAGTGGCCTAGTGGTTAGGGTGGTGGACTCTGGTCCTGGGGAACTGAGGAACTGAGTTTGATTCCCACTTCAGGCACAGGCAGCTCCTTGTGACTCTGGGCAAGTCACTTAACCCTCCATTGCCCCATGTAAGCCGCATTGAGCCTGCCATGAGTGGGAAAGCGCAGGGTACAAATGTAACAAAAATAAAATAGATACTATTGGAGATTCTACATGGAATGTTGCTATTCCATGTAGAAGGCTGCGCAGGCTTCTGTTTCTGTGAGTCTGACAGGACGTCAGACTCACAGAAGCAGAAGCCTGCGCGGCCACATTGGTGATCTGCAAGGGCCGACTTCTACATGGAATGTTGCTAGTGGAATAGCAACATTCCATGTAGAATCTCAAATAGTAGCAACAGTGGAGGAGTGGCCTAGTGGTTAGGGTGGTGGACTCTGGTCTTGGGGAACTGAGTTTGATTCCCACTTCAGGCACAGGCAGCTCCTTGTGACTCTGGGCAAGTCACTTAACCCTCCATTGCCCCATGTAAGCTGCATTGAGCCTGCCATGAGTGGGAAAGCGCAGGGTACAAATGTAACTAAAATAAATTGATAAAATACAACCCATCCTACTGGGATAAAGGTTAAACAAAGACGGTGAAAGCGGGGAGCGCAGCGGCACCCTGACTCTATGATCTCTTTTGTAAAAACTCTCCAAACTAGTTTGGAACCGTCCCGTTTATTCCATACTCGCTCAACCTAACCAACAACTGTATGTAATCTACTCCTTCAAAAGCAGCTAAGATTAACATCGTAGCTGTAATAAGATCATCTGTGGAACAACAAGAGGAAGTGACAGCTACTGATGTAATGTTATTGACATTGTAGGGGTATTTCCCTGTGATCTAGCCTAAGCTGGTCTTGGCCTATACAAGCCTATGATATCTTGGTATAATAAGATGGCTGCTGCAACATCTCTGTGTCAGCAAGATCCAGCTTCAGCTTGTGGAAAATCACTGACAGGCTTGCTAAAGCCAAGGACAGTCTGTGTTCTAAACACCCCCTTCTATCACCCTGAGAACGGAGTAGGGAGGCAGACATGGCTCCAGAAGTTACCATTCTCCAAGGTCACAAAACAAAGAACTCTTCTTGCCCATGTACTGAACTGGACAAGATCATGATTGGTTCCTACCGTCACCTGACCGAGAGGTACGGGGAAAGCGGGAACAGAAGTAAGTTAGTGAGTCGGAGATCCTTGGAAGGGGGGGCAACTGGTAAGAGGACCTGAGAAATCCAGCAAGGCTCGGGGGAGCCAGAGACTTTGTATGATACTAACCTCGTGACCTGCATCCTGGTGCAAATACCTGTGGCAGAGATATTGGCTCTGATAACCAAAGGAGTGACGGGAACCTACGTGGGCTAATAAAGACCTGCACTACCTAAGACACCGACAGCTAAAATAGCGTCTGGGGAGATTCTGCTCCGGTCTTATCTGAAGCCGTCATCACGACAGCGTGGTAAGATCACAGTGATATATTTCCTGGTCTGGGGTTAGGCAGTGGTTTTATCTAAGTACGACTGGTTTATGTCAGCTCTTGGTCAGGGACAGCTGCTAATATGTATTTTGCATAAGATGTGATAAGTTTCATAAGGATTATTAGGTTATCATTTGTACTGTTCTAATCATTACCGTACTTAGTCTCAGGATAATCAGTGTAGTTTAGACAATATATTTTGGTAGTGCTCATATCAGTAAGGGATATTTTTATTGCATAAGCTAGTGCAGAGTATTTCTATTTTCTTATCCATAATAAAGCTAATATATATCTATCTATCAGCTGTGTCTTTCTTTTTCACTCTACACACCAACACCTGGAGAGGTGCCAGAAGCAAGATTCCTGTATCTCACCCTAGACAGAGCTAGTGAGTCTGTTTGGCAGACTTATGCATCAGGGAATCTTGGTATAAGTAATCTGTGGGTACCTGTTGCCCTAGGTATTATTTATCTCATCCTACAACATGCTGGTGTGACCTTGCAGCGATGAAGAGAAGAAAAATGGGGAAACAAACATTAATCACAAAATTTTATAAAACACTTTTATAATTTATGTTTGTCAGTTGCATTGCTACTATATAGTACAGTACTCTCTATAATTGTTTTTACAGTGTTGGTCATGTTATAGTATATTACAGTATAGTAATGATGTTTTAGCGCTATAGTGTTGTTAATCAAGAATTTTTAAAAATCAAGAACCCTTTGCCTTCATTTATGCATTGTTTTCGGGGTTACCGTTTTCCATATTATCCGACTTGTCCGACAACAGGTCAGTTCCATTTACGTTGGATAGTAGAGACTGTATTGCATTTAATTTTTGATAACCATAATAATCTAGTTCCAGGATTTCCATGTTTCCTCCAGGTTCTTTCTAATTTCCTACGCTCTTATTTTAAACCAAGGTGTTAAATGCCTACAAGGTATGGGAAGATTCATTAAAGGGGCAATTTTATTAAATATATCCAACACACCCTTATGAATTCTGTAACATTATTGTTGAGTCAGATAATGTTAAATCTAAACTTGAAGTAATCGGAGACCATATAACTCTCGAGCATCTATTTTACTTCTGGAGAGATGGCTACCTTGAAGCGGCCTTATTTATTGTACAAATGCTCTCCATCTGAGTGTAAATTCTAGGGAATAGTGGTCTAACCAAAGAAGAGGTTTCCAGCCAATAATCTGTAGAGGAAATATTTAAATATGTTTCCATGGTATAAGCTAAGATAATCAAGTGGAAACATAAAACCTAACAAATTCAGAAAGGAACAGAAATTCAAGACATTAGAATCTGCTAAGTTCTCTAAACGTAAGTTTGTATTGCCTAATAAAATACTTAAATTCTGTAACAAATTGTGTAATAAAATCTCTCTATATAAAAGGCACCACCAACGTTCTAAATGAAGCCTCCAGCCGGAAGTGTGAAGGGGGAGAGATATCCGGTTTCCCCATGAGTGTCTGCCCCGCCCTCACTCTCTCTGTAACACAAACAGTGAAGGAAAACACAGCAAAGCACGAAATCAAATCGCTCTCTCTGTAACAGTGAAGGACTCAGAGGGGGGAGGGGAGAGAGGGCAGAAGCCTTCACTATTTCTGTAACACAAACACACACTGAAGGACTCGACTCCGAGGGGGGAGGGGACACAGCACAGGGGAAGGGAGAGAGGGCAGGGAAACACACACTCCCACATGCACACAGAAGAAAACCTTGCTAGCCCCCGTTTCATTTGCATCAGAAACGGGGCTTTTTTACTAGTCATATAATAATTCCTGAATATCACTCCACTTGCCAGGAGTACGGCAGAGTAAAATAAATACTAAAATTTTAATGCCAGAGGCATTAATGCCAGGGAATTAATAACCATTATGTTAAAACAATTTTTATAATTCAAGACTGAGCCACCACCTTGTTTATTGTACCTAGGTTGTTGTACAATTTTAGAACCAAAGGTGGAAAAATATTATTCAGTTTGTGGATATAAAGTTGCTGCACATTTTGGACTTGCTGTTTGTGTGGGTGAAATGTCGGCGAATTATAATGTAGGCTGAATTTTCAAATCTACATGCATATGTTATTTTCCAAGAATGGCTCCAGGAGCTTGTCCGGCTCCTTTTAATCCCAGCTACACTGCTTTTATCACATCATCTCCTGTCAAAGGATCTGAGAACTTAATTATGTATTGACTGAAAAAAGTAATTTTCCATTTTGTTTTAAATGCACTGCTTAGTAATTTAAGTGTGTTCTCTAGTCTTTGTACTCTTGACTTTACAGACCCCTATGATATATCGACTTGGTCATCTTTTCTTCATGATAAAGAGCTCTAACCTCTCCAGCCTTTCTCCATAGGGGGACGTCTTCCATCCCCTTTATTGTTTTGGTCACTTTCTCTGTCCATGTTCTAATTCAGCTATATCTTTGAGCTGCAGTGACCACAATTGCACACAGTAGTCAAGATGCAGTTACACCAAGGAGCAATACAGAGGCAATATGGACGTATTCTTTAGTCATGTTCCATGTATAACATTTTCCGCTTTATGATCTTTTGCTTCCTCTACTTTATTTTGTAACTAAATTTACCGGAGTTTAACACCTTCCAGATTTTGTAAGCCACATTGAGCCAGCAGTTGTGTTGGGATAATGTGGGGTACAAGTGTATTAAATAAATAAAATATGATGTACTCCATTTTATTCTTTATTCCTTTCATAATAATTTCTAACATTCTATTTGTTTTGGGCTGTCACTGTACACAGAGCAGAGGATTTAATTGTATTGTCCACAAGGCCTAGGTCCTTGGGTGGTGACTGGTTCTCATAATTCAAAACACAATATTGAAGTACTAGAGAACTTTTGTGCAGATTTGAGGGAATGCTGGTTTGAACTGTTTTCTGCATTTTGAGATATTTTATTTTTTTTTATTTTAGTTACATTTGTACCCCGCGCTTTCCCACTCATGGCAGGCTCAATGCAGCAGGCAATGGAGGGTTAAGTGACTTGCCCAGTGTCACAAGGAGCTGCCTGTGCCTGAAGTGGGAATCGAACTCAGTTCCTCAGTTCCCCAGGACCAAAGTCCACCACCCTAACCACTAGGCCACTCCTCCACTGTTGCTACTATTTGAGATTCTACATGGAATGTTGCTATTCCACTAGCAACATTCCATGTAGAAGTCGGCCCTTGCAGATCACCAATGTGGCCGCGCAGGCTTCTGCTTCTGTGAGTCTGACGTCCTGCACGTACGTGCAGGACGTCAGACTCACAGAAACAGAAGCCTGCGCAGCCTTCTACATGGAATGTTGCTAGTGGAATAGCAACATTCCATGTAGAATCTCCAATAGTAGCAACATTCCATGTAGAATCTCCAATAGTATCTATTTTATTTTTGTTACATTTGTACCCTGGGCTTTCCCACTCATGGCAGGCTCAATGCGGCTTACATGGGGCAATGGAGGGTTAAGTGACTTGCCCAGAGTCACAAGGAGCTCCCTGTGCCTGAAGTGGGAATCGAACTCAGTTCCCCAGGACCAAAGTCCACCACCCTAACCACTAGGCCACTCCTCCACTCCTATAGGGTCAGAGAGTAGTCAGAGAAGGGAAGGGAGTCCGAAATACGAGAAATAAGTTGTCTTTTACATCAGTAACTTGTTGATAAACTGTGTAGCACTGCCAAGGTCTGACATGCACTGTACTTTAGCTGGTGATATATTAAGGGTAAGGCTGTTTAAAAAAAAAACTGTGATATTATTTTTTAAGAATATAAACTTCAGAATAAAATTGATATGCAAAGCAGTATATTTAATTTTATGACTTGGGCAATAAAACACTAAAACTGATGAAAAGATGTGGTTTTCCATTCAGCACGTGTATCACAAATGGATATCATTTGTCAAATTATATGTATAATCTAATCTATCTTGACTGTTTATCTGCTGTAGATATGGACGTGCTTGTACTGGAGGTGATGACCAAACTTGATCATCTTCCTATTGGAAGAGTCCAAGTCCATGGGCTGCCACATCTGTCTCCAGATCATCCAATTGGTGGATTTTTCACAATTGTTTCACCAACATCCGAGAAACTTGGGGAACTTAAGGTAGTTACTGTATTTTAAATATATTATTTCCATCAATCATTTGTTTGCTGGAAAAAGCTACTGTGTTCAATGAGGCAGTCAAAAGATGTCCCATGAATCAATATAAACATAGTTAGATGACGGCAGAAAAACACCTGCACGGTCCATCCAGTCTGCCCAAGAAGATAAATTCATATGTGCTACTTTTTTATTTGTACTGTCCTCTTCAGTGCACAGACCGTATAAGTCTGGCCAGCCCTATCCCCGCCTCCCAACCACCAACCCCGCCTCCCAACCACCAGCTCTTGCACAGACCGTATAAGTCTGCCCAGCACTATCCCCGCCTCCCAACCATCAGCCCCACCTCCCGATCTTGACTAAGCTCCTGAGGATCCCTTCCTTCGCACAGGATTCCTTTATTCTTATCCCACGCATGTTTGAATTCCGTTACCGTTTTTATCTCCACCACCTCCCGCGGGAGGGCATTCCGCCTATCCACCACCCTCTCTGTGAAAAAATACTTCCTGACGTTCTTCTTGAGTCTCTTATGACCCTCTACCATCTATATCTAGTAACCTATTAACTCATCCTACTGATACCCAGCCATCTCTGAACCCTCTCCCCCCCCCCCCCACCAAAAGCACCCCACTCATCCTTCATACTTATCTGCTAAACAAACATATTAAGTGGATTACATATGCAATTCATATTAAAACCATGCTCCGTACTCTTGGTGGCAAGGTTTGGATATAGGCCTCCCAAAGAATCAGAAATCTTTTCCCAGCCTCCCTGACTTCCAACGTTATCCTGAATCCAGTGTTGGATTAAACATTTCTTCCCAAGTGCCCAAGTTTATGAAAAAGCAAACTTCTTCCCTTACCAAGAGTTTCACATCTATCTGCCCTTCCAAAGAGCATACTCCCAAGGACAGAGTTGTAGAGGTTTGCTTCTTGACTTGTATGTGTTCCAAAATTGCATCAATTAAAATGATTTAAAGTAATTTAACAAAAGACAGAGAATGGTTGCCTTAATTTTGGATGTAATTTTCATGACTTGACCTTTCACAGTTTTAGTATCGTTTATATAACTAGTGTGTTGATGTGCATGTTAGTTTGAACATAAGTACATAAGTAAGTACATAAGTAATGCCACACTGGGAAAAGACCAAAGGTCCATCGAGCCCAGCATCCTGCCCACGACAGTAGCTAATCCAGGCCAAGGGCACCTGGCGAGCTTCCCAAACGTACAAACATTCTATACATGTTATTCCTGGAATTGTGGATTTTTCCCATTTAGTAGTGGTTTATGGACTTGTCCTTTAGGAAACCGTCTAACCCCTTTTTAAACTCTGCTAAGTTAACCGCCTTCACCATGTTCTCCGGCAACGAATTCCAGAGTTTAATTATGCCTTGGGTGAAGAAAATATTTCTCCGATTTGTTTTAAATTTACTACACTGTAGTTTCATCACATGCCCCCTAGTCCTAGTATTTTTGGAAAGCGTGAACAGACGCTTCACATCCACCTGTTCCACTCCACTCAATATATTTTTTTTAATTTATAAGAATCTTTATTGACCATTGCTCTTCTTTTGCTTGACTCATTTTGGTATCAAATCTTTAGATAGTCAAAGCAATTCAGGGGAAAGCTACCAAAGTGGCACCAGGTTACCTCTACTGCTGCTTTCTTCCTACTTCTTCCAGTGGTGCAAACACTCCTCACTAGCACTGTTGGTAAATTCTGTCTTAAGTGAAAAACAAAACCTAATCATTGTACTGTCTTTGTTTATTCCTCATTTCTTCCAAGAACAACTCAAGGCAAGATAAAATGAGGTACACTAATTATTTCCACGCTCCAAGAGGGTTTAGAGTCTAAGTTGTACCTGAGGTAATGGAGAACAAGGTTACAAAGAGCATCAGTAGGAGGAGCAGGGTTTGAATCCTGGTTCACAACCTACTCTTCTTAATCAGTAGGCTACTTCTCCATTTTGTTTATTTTTTAAATATTTTTTTTTCAAAATTTTACAACAGTTTACTGCAGTATAGTGCAAAACCAGGTACAAACATTAAACATTCTTATGAAACCATCAGGTTCTTCCAGATCTATACCCTTATAAGTTCCTCCTATAGAAACTCATATTTCTAAAGTCACTCCGTAAGTTCCCCCCAACCCCAAACTGTGCAAAAAGGAATAACATTATCACATTAATATGAAAGTAAATTTAAACCTTCTTGGTATATAGGGAGATGTCTCCAACCCACCCCCCTCTCAGGTATGGGTGTATAGTGTGCTCATGCAGTGTATCTGGTAACCCTCTACAATTGGTCTTGGTTAAATTGTCCATAGTGCCTGAAGATTGCAGGGTGGCCAGTGTAATGCTGATTTTTAAAAAGGGTTCCGGGGTGATCCGGGAAATTACAGACCGGTAAGCCTGACTTCAGTGCCGAGCAGAATAGTGGAAACTATTATAAAGAATAAAATTACAGGAACACATAGACAAACATGGTTTAATGAGATAGTCACCATGGGTTCAGCCAAGGTATGTTTTACCTCACCGATTTGCTTAATTTCTTTGAAGACGTGAATAAACGTGAGCCAGTTGATAGTGTGTCTAGATTTTCAGAAAACATTTGACAAAGTTCCTCATGAGAGACTCCTGAGAAAATTAAAAAGTCATGGGATAGGAGGCAATACGGCATATTTTCAAAGCACTTTGGGAGGCTAAGTTCCATAGGTTTCTATGGAATTTTGGGAGGCTAAGTGCTTTGAAAATGAGCTTGAATGTCCTTCTGTGGATTAGGAATCGCTTATTGGACAGAAAACAAGAGGGTAGGGTTAAATGGCTATTTTTCTAATAAATGTACTATCCTCTCGCACCGAGGATATGTCTCCCAAGTGCTGCCCGGGAGGGGAGGGTTAGGACAGCTGTTGTAGTTGGTGATTCAATCATTAGGCATATAGATAGCTGGGTGGATGTGAGGATCGCCTGGTGACTTGCTTGCCTGGTGCGAAGGTGGCAGACCTCACGCGTCACCTAGATAGGATTTTAGATAGTGCTGGGGAGGAGTTGGCTGTCTTGGTACATGTGGGTACCAATGACATAGGAAAATGTGGGCGAGAGGTTCTGGATGTCAAATTTAGACTCTTACGTAGAAAGCTCAAATCCAAAACCTCTAGGGTAGCATTTTCTGAAATGCTACCCATTCCACGCGCAGGGCCCAAGAGACAGGCAGAGCTCCGGAGTCTTAGTTCGTGGATGAGATGCCGTTGCAGGGAGGAGGGTTTTAGATTTGTTAGGAACTGGGCAACATTCTGGGGAAGGGGGAGCCTATTCAAAAGCATGGATTAATGAGACAAAGTCAACATGGATTTACTGAAGGGAAATCTTGCCTCACCAATCTACTACATTTCTTTGAAGGGTGAACAAACATGTGGATAAAGGTGAGCCGGTTGATATTGTGTATCTGGATTTTCAGAAGGTGTTTGACAAAGTACCTCATGAAAGACTCCAGAGGAAATTGGAGAGTCATGGGGTAGGAGGCAGTGTTCTATTGTGGATTAAAAACTGGTTAAAAGATAGAAAACAGAGAGTAGGGTTAAATGGTCAGTCTTCTCAATGGAGAAGGGAAGTTAGTGGGGTTCCCCAGGGGTCTGTGCTGGGACTGCTGCTTTTTAACATATTATAAATGACCTAGAGATGGGAGTAACTAGTGAGGTAATTAAATTTGTTGATGACACGTAGTTATTCAAAGTCGTTAAATCGCGGGAGGATTGTGAAAAATTACAAGAGGACCTTACGAGACTGGGAGGCTGGGCATCTAAATGGCAGATGACGTTTAATGTGAGCAAGTGCAAAGTGATGCATGGACCCGAATTATAGCTATGTCATGCAAGTTTCCATGTTAGGAGTCACGGACCAAGAAAGGGATCTAGGTGTCGTCGTTGATGATACATTGAAACCTTCTGCTCAGTGTGCTGCTGCAGCTAAGAAAGCAAAGAGAATGTTAGGTATTATTAGGAAAGGAATGGAAAACAAAAAATGAGGATGTTATAATGCCTTTGCATCACACAAGTGACTGAAATCTCGATCTGTGGGATGGAGCATCCACCATACATCTGTAACATTTAGAGCTGCATACAACACGGTCACCCCTTTTGTGGGATCATATTTATGATTGAGTATTATGAGTTCCATCCAAAAGTGAAGTCACCCCCTATAATTTTAAGACAGTTAACCTGACGATTTTACCCACAGCTGGTGCTTCTGTATAATCACCAACCCACCAAGTTTGTAGTTTTCTATGTTCTATTTCAGTACGATGCGTTTCATGAAATATGGCAATGGTGGCCATACTTTTTTTTTTTTTTTTTAAATGTAGGCTTTGTAAGCTCTTCTTTTAATAGGAGATGAGAATCCCTATGAAGAATGTTAATGGTATCAAGTTATACCTGAATCAATAATCAATAGTAAGCTGTTTTGTAAACATAAAATAGGGGGATCCCATCCCAGCCTCCAGTATCTCCCCCCCCCAGAGAAAAAAGAGATAAGAAAGTAGCCAATCTTCATGCACTATCCCAGTGCAATCTGCAATGCAATCCACTCTTCCCAGTGTCATGTAATAGTTTGCTTGATTAACACAACCTGTGCACAATATGCAAGAAAAGTTTGAGCAGGCGTAATGTTCACACCTTCAGTCTAGGTGCTTTTTCTGCAGGGTTTGTACTAATACTTTATAGAGATACATAACTACCTATTATAAAATTGGTTAAAAAGGAAGGAGGGAAATAAGGGATTTGATTTCTATTATCTCTATCTGTTTGCTTGTTATTTGCCATCATATACCAACAGTGGCATAGGAGGGGGGGGGGGGGCGGTCCGCCCTGGGTGCACCCTGCTGGGGGGGGGGGGGTGTCGTCTCTGTTGGTTCCTTGCTCCCTCTGCCCCGGAACAGGTTACTTCCTGTTCCGGGGCAGAGAGAGCAAGGAACCAATGGAGCCGACGCAGCTCCCAGCGACGTGGGCTCGGGGGCGGATCGGTCCTCCCGCCCGCCCCTCGATGCCAAAGTAAGTTACAATGCGCTCGGGGGGGGGGGGGGGGGGGCGCTGTGCTGCACCCGTGGGGGGGGGGGGGGGCACGGGTGCCAGCCGCCCCCACTACGGCACTGTATACCAATAAATATATTTCTTCATAAAACTGGTTAAAAATAGGAACCTTCACTTCCAAACCTAGGCGTCCTGTTATAAAATTACCCTCGATGCATTGGTGAGATTCTGTTCACTTCCGCCTAGGCACCATAGCAGCTAGGTGCTATTTTTTTAAGTTATCCCAGACAAGGATCTTTTTTTTCTTTAACTCTGTCATCTCTTTCAACATATGCTCAGTTCCGTGGCATATATACTATACTGGCAACCTCTATTTTGTTACTCAGCCTCTCTTTGCCTATCATTAACCAGAACCCCAAATGACTTGCAGCAGCTTAAAAGAACATAAACAGTTTTTGAGATTTTATGGTATATGTGTATACATTTGCATATTCCTTATATTTCTAAATAGGCATGTGTGAGAGAGACCACACTCTCAGTGGTGGTGCAGTTAGGGCTTCTTTCAGCAGGTGGTGATAAATGGCTGTCTCAGAGAGGGGCAGAGCTCAGGCCAGAATGGAGTTAAATGCCCTGAGTAAATGTAGAGAGAGAGGCGCTGAGGACAGAGGTCTCCTGCAGAGGTCCTGAGGACAAGGATTCTCACAAGGTGGCGGATTTCCGTGAAAGAAGGATGGCCCTAACTCAGACCTTGTATACTGAGTGAGAAGAAATCTGAAGCTTCTGCTTGAAGGAATTACAGGGCTGAGTGTTTGTAAGAAAGAAGACTGCCAAGGTAGGCTCAGAATCCTTTGGTTGCTAAACTATGGTTGTGAGTAAAATTAAGACATTGGATGATGTCACGATCCACATCCCGTTCAAAAGTAACTTAAACGAAATAACCAACGAGATCAACCAGAGCCTCCAAATCATGCATTCTTGGGCGGACTCATTCCAGTTAAAACTGAACGCAGAAAAAACTCAGTGTCTAGTTTTCACTTCCCAATACAACACAATCAACTACCCTACCATAACCACACCATACTGCACACTCCCTATTTCAGAAAATTTGAAAATTCTTGGGAGTCCATAAAGATTATTGAATCTGTGAGGAAATAGGCTTGTTTATTTCTCTTGTACAGAGTAATAGTTTGCCTTTTTGACCTTATGCTGCCCTCTGGTGTGTTTTCTGAGGGTTCCAGGCCACCTTGCCTAAGTCAAGCTATCACAGCATGGAAATTCACTTTTTTACTAACAATTTATAAATTATTTAAAAAACCTAATCAACCTTTGTGTGTCTGCTACTTCTATTTTGTTTTCTTTTATTTATTTGTTTCTCTATTGCAGCTCTATTTTTGGTCTAATTTTCTTGCTGTCATCGCTGTTGTTCTTTCCTTATCTCTTGTTACATCTCCCCTTTTATTACAACCCACACAGGGTACCTATTCTTTTCTCCCCTATGTATCACTTTCAGTCTTCTTTCTTTCCTCTCTCCCTGGATCTTTTTACTGTGTTCCAAGGTTTAAAACGAAGTTGGCCATGGCTAATTGAAGACATGGACGTTATCTGAGGCACCATGCTCATTCTACTTTGTGCCAGCTGCCCAATATTGGGGGAGGGGTGGTGCTTATGGAATCTGTTGATGCAGAGAAAGCCTATGGTTTACCCAGCTTATGGGTTTGGGGTGGAAGAGAGAGAGAGAGGATTGCCTGACAGGGAAAGAGACAAGCTGTGAAATTGTGGGAAATCAGAGTCTGGATCTGTCACTGTGACTAGCATTCAAAATAATAATGACCTAACTTTAAGATACATCATCTTACATTGTTTTTTGTTTTTTTTGTTCCAGGTATCTCTAGCATTGGAACCTTTGTCAGACACCTATGACAGTAGCAGCTCCCTCCTTAGTACTGATATAAGCTTAGACACAGCCATCCCAAAACAAGCACTTCAGGGAAGGGATGAATTCAGTAAACCAACGCTGGTTGTTTCTTCTGATCCACAGAAATTAGCTGGAACTGTTAGCGGGAAAGAATCTGTGAGCAACAGTAGGGCAGCTACTCCTAGGTAATTATGTTTGTTTCATTCTGAGTTTTTTAAATTCTTTATTTCTTTTAACTTTTCTCTTTGTTTTGTGAACTGGAAATGGTTAACTCTCACAATTTCTTAAGAGTAAAACACTGCATTCAATAGAGAAAATCCAAAAGTCAACATTCACAACCAATTAACCAGTAATCCTCTTCCATAGACCCCCCTTTCTCTTTCTCTTAAATTCTTTTTTTGTCATTTATTTGTCTGAGGTTTTGTGAAGAGAGTGCAGTAAAGTATACAAATTCAAGAAAATGTGGGAGAAGCCCAGACAAAGGTATTAGTGTCAGCAATCAAGGATAAAACTGGACATCAAGTAGGATTTGCAGTACTGTAACAAGAAAGCAAAATGATTAGAAAGAGTTGAAAGGTTGCTGTGGATAATGCTGCATGAGAGTAAAGTTTGAGCTGTCACTTCCAGGTTTTAGATGGAAGACTGAAGGGTTGTTATTAACTAAGAATTTTACTTTCCTTTTCATTCTGCTAGACCTGTCCAGACCAATGGGCTGTATCCCTCTACCAGCAGACTGAGGTAGAAAAACTGAACTGTTCAAGTGACATCACAGCTATAAGGGCTGGTGCACCCTAGACCCCCAGTATTTCTCTACCTCTAGCAGATGGTATAGGTTGATTTGATGCAGCAGGTTTGCTCTGCTCAGCAGTTGTGTCCTTTGGCTGGTGTTGTTCTTGGGGTTTGGACCATGATCCTTTCCCCAGTTCAGCTTGGAGGGGTCTAACCCTACAGAGACTTGAGCCATTAGCTCGTGGGCTATTGCTCAGTGAAGCATGATGACAGCAGTCCCTGCGGGGCCCATGCCGGTAGGAGGGGAGAGGATCTAGGCTGACAGGCTTTATTCTCTTAGCTGGTTGCAAGGCCTAGGCAGCAGAATGGGGACTCTGACTTGGAACAGGCTCTTTCCATTACATAGCTTCCCACTATTCCAGAACCTGTGAGATAGTTGTGTTCATCAACCAGTGGCTGGCGATAGAGAACTGAAACTTAGCTGAGACATATCTCAAGGCGTCCTGTCCAGCTCCTCAGTATTTTCTGTTTCCAGTAGGTGGATGGATACACTTTTCAGCCTCTGGTTCTGAGTGATTTGTTCCTGGTCCATTTGGTCAACTGGTCACCTGTTAAGCTTTGCAGGTGGCTTGAGTCTGCAGAGTCATATCTGGAGGTCTTCAGAGCCCTGTCTCTGGTGCCCTGCAAATGTGATTCTTCTCTCTGTTCACCTTTCCCCTGTCCCCTGTGAAGCTCTCCTTTTCCAGTATAACAACCTATTAAAAAAAGGTTTACTGGGGAGCGTAGAACAGAATGTCAGTCCTGATCCTGTGTAATCCTATCCCTTGCCCCTGGGGAGGGGAAAACACTTCAGCCCTAGGGGCTGGAATAAGAGGAGACAATCAGACTTAGGTGTAGGCGCAACCAGTAAAAATCTTTATTGGTATCTCAGTAAGCCAATACAAAATAATTGTTCTCTCTTGAGCAGGTTGTCACACAGAAAAAGCCAGATGCAAAGACTGAATAACAAAGTCTGCTCAGCAAAACTTTCCTAGCCATCACATGTATAATGTGATTTCTCAAAAACTAACTTGTGATCATATATGGATTTTCCTGTTTCCTTCCATCACACAATATAGTAATATACAAAAATGGCAATTTCCTGTATTCTACCATCCTCTCCTACTTGTGTTCACATGCACACTTTGTGACAATTGGCTAATTCCTTATCAGTAATGCATGATCACAGCGTGGAAAACCAGCTAACAAATAAGTAGTATGAAACACCTGGTGTCCTTCCTCTCTGAACACATATTTCCGTTGGAACATCTTGGAGTCTGCAGGGTCCTCAGTCTCTCATCACCACCAAGGTTATATCCATGTGTATCTGCCGTATATGGGCCACATAGCCTCAGTTCCTCCTGTCACCTTGACGTGTAACATGTACTTTCCATTTACTGAGAAAGCACTGCAGCTTACATACAGCTGCAGGAAGAAACTAAAAATCTGCTGATAACAGCAAGGCTAGGAAAACTGAGGGCCAGCAGGGCCACATTACAGGCCTAGTATAGGAAGGAATATACAATCCTTTCTCATCTGGGTTAAGACTTGTGGAGTCTGTGAGCTTGGGGGTACCAGCCAGCAGTGGTAAGTCTGACTAAATTTTGACTTAGAACCACATGGAAGACTGCAAGTTCTACTTGGTGCAGGGGAGGGATCCTGAACCACTGCTTGGGACCATTTTGTGCTGTGCTTGTGACAATCAGGGTGAATGGCGACTCCCGTGAAAATAGTTGCAGTGCGTGCAAGCCGGGAATCCCACAGGACGCGGAGGAAATGATCGGTGGCAGCAGATTTTCAGATTTGGCAAATATGCAAGGGACCTTGGGCTCACCAGCAAGGCCGGTGCGCAGTTTGATGCAGAAGAGCGTGAAAACGGGCACTGTTTTGTCAGGGCTGACGCGGTGAGGAACAGCCTCTGGCTGATCATGTGCAGGCCACAGTTGCCATTTTACATCCTCAGGGCCCAACAGAGCATTCAGATGCATTGGAATCTTTCTTTTCCCTGGCATTTATATTCCTCTTACACCAGGCCTATTTACTGAAGCAGGTGCTTCAGTTTCTTGCCTCACTGCCCGTCTGGCACTTAAGAGATCTTGTTTAACCTCTTCTGCCAAGTCCTAGAGGTCTATCTCTGCTTCTCCGTCCTTATCTGATGTGGCCTTGGTAGGTCATTCCATGTCACGTGGTCTGGTGGTCCCTGCGCGACCATCACAGATTTCGATGAAATTTTCTGTGAACATTCATGCATGTCCCCAGTGAACATTGGTAAAGTTTTACGTTTGCCGGTGCAATACTTGCTGAGATATAGTAATCTGTTTGACCCCATACTGCAGCCTTCGCTCAGGGACCACCAGACCACTTGACATGGAATGACACTGGTCTGTTCAGAGGAGCCATTGTTTAATGAGTCATTAGAGGAGGTAGATGATCCAAAAGTACTGAGGTTGTTTCATAAAGAGGAGCTCAATACTTGTATGTCTGAGACACTGGGAGTGCTTTCCATTGAGGAGCCGTCTACTTTGGTGTCAGGAGTTCCATCTTCGTCGATTGTGATAGGGCTGAGAGGTCCTTCTAAAGCCTTTTCAATGAATCCAGACATTAAGGACCTGATTACAATAGAATTGGTCTCACCAGATGCAGGGCTGAGAGATGGAAGAGCCATGACTCACCTCTACCCATTAGTTCTGGAGGAGGAAGATAAATTGCAGCTTCCCAGGGTGGACTCCCTTGCTAACAAGACCACTTTGCCATGGAAGAGGACATTGCCCTTAAAAGATTTACAGGATAAGAAGCTAGAAGGCTCACTGAAACAAGCCTTTGAAGGGTCTCTTTGGACCTTCAAGCAACAGAGTGTAGCTCGTGTGTGGCAAGAGCATGCTTGAAGTGGCATTAGCAGTCTGAGACACAAGATGAACGCCATAACACCCAGCTGGAAGCAGAAGTGACCTACTTGGCAGATGCTATTTATGACATGTTACAGGTTTCGACCTGCAGTATGGCTTTGGCTGTCACAGCACGTCGGCAACTGAGGTTGCAGCATTAGACAGCAGACGCAGCATCAAAGTTAAATCTAGTTAACCTGCCCTTTTGGGACAAGTGGCTATTTGGAGAAGATCTCAGTAACTTGGTAAAAGAACTGGGGGAAACTATAAGCCACAGCAGTTGCAGGAGGATAAGCCGAAAGACTCTGCTCATCCATATTCAGGAAGTTCTCGATCTTGATTTCAAGACAGCAGATGGTATTGGCCTGGTTGTCAGCAATATGGTCAAAAGTCCCGCTTTCAGGCACACCAGTCTTCCTTTCGTGTGGACAGAAAGTCCTCCTCTCTACTAGAACACCCAAGGCCTCCTGAGCTTCGCAATGATGCGAAGCTGGTCCACTCTTCTCTTCCTCCTTCCAGTGGGTTCTGGATATTCTTACAGCAGAAGGCTACAAGTTGGAGTTCTCCTGCCCAGTCGCTCCTTTGTTCTTGCAGTTTCCTTGTCGAAGGGGAACAAAGGAGATTGAGGTTCAGGCCACCCTAGAGTCCTTACTGGCACTCTGGGCCATTGCTGCAGTTCCTCAGGCCGAACAGTCAGATACTCTGCCTACTTCATTGTCCCAAAGAAGGAAGGATCCTTTTGTTCGGTCTTAGATCTCAAAGGTCTAAACTGCTGCCTACAAATATCCAGCTTTGCATGGAAACATTAAGAACTGTCATAGCCTAGGTTCAAGCAGGAGGATTTCTCACTGTCCTCGATCTCAAGGAGCCTCACTTGCATATATCCATATGGCTGCTGCATCAGAGGCTTCTACATTTTGTGATGCTGGGTTGTCGCTTCCAGTTGAGGGCTTTCCCTTTGGTTTTGCCATGGTACCAAGGATGTTTACCAAGGTGTAAGGGAGTTTATAGAACACTGCCCCTCACCCTTAAGAATAGTCCCTCAAATAGCCTAAGCCACCTTAAGATCACTTGGCCCAGCCTGGGAAGAAGTGAGCCTGGAGGGGTGGAATCAGAACCAGGAAGTTTAAAAGACATGGCTAGACTGAGGTTAAGGAGGCCCAGGGAAGGAAGAACGGGAGCCCCAGCACATGCCACTACATCTTGTCTAACGATTGTGACCTGACTCAGGTAAGCCGCTTTCGTTTCCTGATTTGAGACTAGCAAGCCTTGCTCTGAGGTCTGGCTGGAGCCAGACCTGGAATTCTGAGAAGAACTGAGAAGAGCTTACAGGCTGTGTTTGGGGTGTGGCCATCCCATCAGCTACAGACTGTGTTTTGGGCCTGCCAGCCAAGGCCTGCTTGAGACTGTATTTACTGAACTATAGAGGCGTTTCACCTTGTGTTCCTGGCTCTGTGATGTAACAGGCCTCAGGATTCGGTGAATAAACCACTTATTTTCTTTTATATACCTTTGTCCGCTATGTTATTTTGCAGGCCCATATCACATGTGGTGTCAGAAGTGAGATCTTTGGAGATTATCCTGCTTGAGGAAACCGGCTCTGTGACCTCCGGGGCTCAAGGCCTGTTAGCAGTACTATGCTGGGACATTGGGCAAAAGGGGTAAGCCCTGCCCTAGTTAGGAGGGGACGTATAGCTATTGATGGACAGGAAGGTTTTGGTTTTATAAAAAAAAATGTATTTATAAGTTTTTCAAATTTACAATACAAGCATAAACTTGCAAAAGAAAAAGAAAAAATATTGTGCAACCATTCAATACTACAAATATGTTTAGGTCAGCAAGTCAGGAGTAGCCTAGTGGTTAGTGCAGCCCCTTGTGACTCTGGGAAGTCACTTAACCCTCCATTGTCTCAGGCACAAATAAGTACCTGTATATACTATATAAACCACTTTTTGTGAAAACCACAGAAAGGCGGTATATTACGTACCATTCCCTTTCCCTCTCAATTTATGTCTTGATTTGTAAACCCCTTACCATTTTCATTGCTTTCCTCTGAACTGCTTCGTCTTTTTACATCTTTAGCAATATAAGGCCTCCAAAACTGAATACAATACTCCAAGGGAGGCCTCACCATCGACTCGTACAGGTGCATCAACACCACCTTTTTTTCTACTGGTTATACCCCTCTCGATACATCCTAGCATCCTTCTGGCCACGACCACTGCCTTGTTGCACTAAACACCTTGAGATCCTCAGACACCATCACCCCAAGGTTCCGCTCCTGAGTCGAGCTTATCAATCTCTCCCCTTCTACCTGGTATATCTCTTTTGTATTTCTGCACCCCAAGTGTATCACTTGACCATTCTTCTAATGTTTGGAGATCCCTTTTCAAGGTTTCTACTCCCTCCAGAGTATCCAATCTATTGGCTATGTTTGCATCATCCGCAAAAAGGCAAACTTTTCCTTCTAACCCTTCAGCAATATCTCGCACAAATATATTAAATATCCGCCTGGCCAGGATGAACAGACGGATGCAGAAATGTTAAAGGAAATTAGGGACGCAAACAAACTGGGCAACACGATAATAATGGGTGATTTCAATTACTCCGATATTGACTGGGTAAATGTAACATCGGGGCACGCTAGGGAGGTAAAATTCCTTGATGAAATCAAGGACAGCTTTATGGAGCATCTGGTACAGGAGCCGACGAGAGAAGGAAAAATTCTAGACCTAGGCCTTAGTGGAGCGCATGATCTGGTGCGGGAGGTAATGATGCTGGGACCACTTGATAACAGTGATCATAATATGATCAGATTTGATATTAGCTTTGACGTAAGTATACATAGGAAATCAAATACATTAGCGTTTAACTTTATGTTTCAACAGTTTTTATTGATGACAATAAACATTATAAACATGGTTCATAAATTCAAACAGCTCATTATCCTAAGAACAGGTCACTGTTGCATACATACATCATAACTGCTTCATCAATATTTTCCATCATCATTTTCTCCCCCCCCCTCCCCCCCCCCTTTTTCCCTCCCCTCCCCCCCCCTGGGGTTGACATCTTTACAGTGATCGTTTTTAACTTCATAGCACCTAATCTTTTTCAATATCTATTACAGGACTATACCCATTTACATCCTGAAATGCTACTCTCCCAAACACCCCACTGGCTAAGGCGTTCCAAGTCTATTTAGTACCGCACTTATTAGCGTTTAACTTTAAAAAAGAAGACTATGATAAAATGAGAAGAACGGTGAAAAAAAAACTTAGAGGAGCGACTGTGAGGGTCAAAAATTTACATCAGGTGTGGATGCTGTTCAAAAACACCATCCTGGAAGCCAAGGCCAAATATATTCCGCATATTAAAAAAGGAGGATGGAAGACCAAACGACAGCCGGCGTGGTGAAAAAGTGAGGTAAAGGAAGCTATTAGAGCTAAAAGAAAATCCTTCAGAAAATGGAAGAAGGAACCGACTGAAAATAATAAGAAACAGCATAAGGAATGTCAAGTCAAATGCAAAGCGCTGATAAGGAAGGCTAAGAGGGACTTTGAAAAAAAGATTGCGTTGGAGGCAAAGACACATAGTAAAAACTTTTTTAGGTATATTAAAAGCAGGAAGCCGGCAAAAGAATCGGTTGAACCGCTAGATGACCGAGGAGTAAAAGGGGCAATCAGGGAAGACAAAGCTGTAGTGGGGAGATTAAATGAATTCTTTGCTTCGGTCTTCACTGAGGAAGATTTGGGTGGGATACCGGTAGCAGAAATGGTATTCGAAGCTGATGAGTCGGAGAAACTTAATGAATTCTCTGTAAACCTGGAGGATGTAATGGGGCAGTTCTACAAACTGTAGAAATCTGGACCGGATGGTATTCATCCCAGATTACTGATAGAACTGAAAAATGAGCTTGCAGAGCTATTGTTAGAAATATGTAATATATCCTTAAAATCGAGTGTGGTAGTGGAAGATTGGAGGGTGGCCAATGTAACGCCGATTTTTAAAAAGGTTCCAGAGGAGATCCAGGAAATTATAGACCGGTGAGTCTGACGTCGGTGCCGGGCAAAATGGTAGAGACTATTATTAAAAGCAAAATTACAGATCATATCCAAAAGCATGGATTAATGAAACAAAGTCAACATGGATTTAGTGAATGGAAATCTTGCCTCACCAATCTACTACATTTCTTTGAAGGGGCGAACAAACATGTGGATAAAGGTGAGCCAGTTGATATTGTGTATCTGGATTATCAGAAGGCGTTTGACAAAGTACCTCATGAAAGACTCCAGAAGAAATTGGAGAGTCATGGGATAGGAGGTAGTGTTCTATTGTGGATTAAAAACTGGTTAAAAGATAGAAAACAGAGAGTAGGGTTAAATGGTCAGTATTTTCAATGGAGAAGGGTAGTTAGTGGGGTTCCCCAGGGGTCTGTGCTGGGACCGCTGCTTTTTAACATATTTATAAATGACCTAGAGATGGGAGTAACTAGTGAGGTAATTACATTTGCTGATGACACAAAGTTATTCAAAGTCGTTAAATCGCGGGAGGATTGTGAAAAATTACAAGCGGACCTTTCGAGACTGGGCGTCTAAATGGCAGATGACGTTTAATGTGAGCAAGTGCAAAGTGATGCATGTGGGAAAGAGGAACCCGACTTATAGCTACGTCAAGCAAGGTTCCACGTTAGGAGTCACGGACCAAGAAAGGGATCTAGGTGTCGTCGTTGATGATACGTTGAAACCTCCTGCTCAGTGTGCTGCTGCGGCTAAGAAAGCAAATAGAATGTTAGGTATTATTAGGAAAGGAATGGAAAACAACAATGAGGATGTTATAATGCCTTTGTATCGCTCCATGGTGCGACCGCACCTCGAATATTGTGTTCAATTCTGGTCGCCGCATCTCAAAAAAGATATAGTTACTACCAATACAAGGGTTAAAGTTTTTTCCAATTAGTCACTTAATATAACAATCAAAAACATATGTGACCGTTTAATTGTCTAAATTATTACTATAATCATTATATTGTATACATAACACAATATAAACTTAATATGCTTCACTCTGTTTATTTTACATCAAATCAAAAGCAGATATAATCTCAAATGGGGTTCATCACACAGCATCAATCAGTATAACAACTGGATACTAATTATCTAATTAGCAAAGTTCCATTTAAATCTTTAACAGATCGTGATATTCTTCGCTCCAGTAATACTGAAGTAAACTCAATGGCTATTGTTCTATTCCAGTGAGCATCAAATCTCCAGATGGTATCATTGATATAATCCAACCATATTCTGTGTCCAGCTGCTCTTATCACATATCCACTATGGATAATTTTATAGTTCAATGGAGGTAATGCAATATCATTTTCAATTATGGCTGACACAACCAATCTTCACTTCACGTTTGTTAGCAATGAGACTCCACTTGAGGTATCCGCGTCAAATCCACATTCTTTCAACAATTCATAGATCTAACAAATGCTAAATGGTATCTTATGAACATAACTAATGCTAAAAGCAAAACAAGACTTCATATTGCTGTGTTGGTATGTTTTTCACTGACCTTATATTTACTGTAAAACAGGGGAAAGGACCATTTGTACTTCCAGGAAAACTCAGAGACCAGAAAAGACTATTTCATGGGACCAGTTTCACAAAGTGAACTTTTGAAATACCAGGAGGAAAATCGTCCAAAGAAGCAGATATCATTCTCCCATAGTTCAGAGCAGGAGCCACAGTCTAAACCAGCTGGAGGCAATCATAGTGATGCACACCCACTGCCTGTGAAGAGTCCAGTTACAAAAGACCTCCTTTCAGGTTTGTTGATACTGGTTTTGAGGTAGTCAACTGAAGTCAGATAGGTAATTTTGCCTTGATGTATATGTAGCTGGCCCACAGTTTCCTGTTCTTCTCGTTGGGCTTTCAGTTCATTTAGAACTGATCTCTGCTGGGCTATGGTATCTCTGGGGGCAATTTTTCCATATGAATTAGTTTTGTGCATGTGTAACTACTTTTAGTATTTTTTTTTCCTTTTTTTATTGAAATGTTGCAATGTTAAAAATTCAATAAACATTATCACTTAACATCCATACTTACTGGGTTCAATTCCCACTGCAGTTCCTTGTGACCCTGGGCAAGTCACTTAATCCTCCATTGTCCCAGGTACAAATCCTATATAATAATTCTCACCTCCAACAGGATGTGCCTGGGACTGTGCCTGCCGCAAGTGGTCTGCTAGGCAGGCACGCACTGACCTCAGTGACATCAGTGACAGACAGTTTGGCAAAGCAAAACAATCTGAGTGCTGGCCATTAGGACACAGGGTTGATAGGAGACTTTTAAAAGACTAAAGGAACCGAAAGTGTTAAATGGGGGGAGGGGGGAGTTCTGAACAACTGAAAGACATGAACATTTGGGAAAGGAAAACAATCTGAATGCTGGCCATTAGGACACAGGGTAGATAGGAGAGTTTTAAAAGACTGAAGGAAACGAAAGTGTTAAACTGGAGAAGAAGGGGGGGGGGGTGTGAATGACTGAAACACATGCAAATTTGGGACAGGAAAACAATCTCAATACTGGCCATTAGCACACAGGGTACATAGGAGAGTTTTAAAAGACTGAAGAAACCAAAAGTGTTCGGGGGGGGGGGGGGGGGGGGGCAAGTTCTGAATGAATGAAAGAAATGAAAATTTACGAGAGGAACACAATCTGAATGCCGGGCATTTGTACACAGGGTAGATAGGACATTTTTAAAAAAAAAATGAAGGACGTGAAAGTATTACATCTTGGGGGAGGGGTGAGGAGGAAAGCGGTGGGGTATCCGGATACTGGGCGTTAGGGCCACGGGGGTACATAGACTTTTGAAAGCCTTAAGGAACCCAAAGTGTGGGAAGGAGGAGGAAAAGGAGGGGAGGGAACGGGGTGAGGGGTATTAGGAACAGGGGAGGGGGCCCTGTCACACACTCTCATTCTCACAAACACACTGTCACACACACACAGTCTCACTCTGTCACACACCCGCACATTCACTCTGGCTCTCTCTCTCAAACATACACACTCCCATGAAAACCTTGCTAGCGCCCGTTTCATTCGTTCCAGAAACGGGCCTTTTTTTTACTAGTAACTATAGATTGTGAGCCCATTAGGGATAGAAAAGTACCTGCAAAAACTAGTATATGTAAACTGCTTTGACTGTATCTACAGAAAGGTGGTATATCATGTTGAATAAATATAACGTATTGCATTCCCTAACAAGCAATGTAACAGAATACCTTTTTCTGTTATTCTTTGTAACCACCAATAGTGGAGAAACAACTTCTTACTTCTCACCACAAAAGCTCAGTTTGTAAATGTGAGCAGCCAAAACAATACATGTTTCCAACTTAGGAATGATACAATTCTTCTGCATCAAACACTTAAAAATATTAAAGAAAGGAGGAGAAAGACCTCAGCTGGCTGTGGTTGTCAAATGACTATATGCTTACTGACTCTATCACGGATGCCAGCTGTTTCATCCACAGAGCTCACAATTTCATTCATTGGTCAAAAAACCAAGAGGGTTTTTTTTAATGAAGCAACGGTAAGCCCAATAAGGGCTTACTTCTCACTAATCTGGAACTGTTCCCACCCCAAACGTTTGCCACTTCCGGCTCTACAAAAATATTTAAATTTTTGTAGCACTGATGTTTACCAGGCGGCAATCGGGCAGGGCTGCACTGGTTACTACCGGGTTACTGTGGGAGCCCTTACTGCCAATGGGTGGCGGTAAGTGCTCTCCCCCCCCCCCCACCCGAAATGGGCCACGTGGCAAGTAGTTCACTTGCTGCATGGCCATTTCTTAAAAAGACAGGTTATAGAACACTGCCCTAAAAACCTACCTTTTTACTAAGGCTTTTATAATTCCTTCTGTCCGGCTGATCGGCTGGTATCCTCTACTGGCCTTCCTGTTCCTTCTCCTAACTAAATCTATCCTCTCTGTTCTTTTAACAGTTGGAGTTCTTTTCACTTTCTTTTCTGTTGATTTTATTTTGTTAACCGCTTTGATTTTATGAAAGGCAGTATATTTAGCCTACAATAAACTAAACTATTATGACTCCAGATAGAATTTTGCACCAAAAAAATTCAAAATTCTGCACACACAATTTGCAAATTCAGCAAAATCCTGCACACAAAATTTGCAAATTCTACAAGTTTATCATAATTTAAACAATATACAGCCCCCCTCCCTGTACACAGATACCATCCACATTTTCCCATCCCCCCTTGCACCCATAACATCTACCTTTTTTCCAGCCTCCCTCCCTATACTCACACATAGCATCTACCTTTTTGAGCCCCCCCCAACCAAATTCCATATTTTCCAGACCCCCCTCCCCCCCGTTTCAGTGTGATAGGAGGAGGAGCTGCATCGGAAATACCTCTTTGGGGCAGGAAAACCCCCCACTCTTTACTGCCTGCTGCTCTGGGCTGGTGCTGCTACTTCTTCAAAATGGCCGCTGAGACTTTCTGCAGCAGCCTCACGAGATTTCGTCTTAGCGGCCATTTTGATGAAGCAGCAGCACTGGTCCAGAGCGGCGGTAGTGGGCAGGAAAGAGTGGGGCTCTTTCCTGCCCCCGAAGAGACCACTAGACCACCTGGGTGTGTTAAGGTAGGCTCGGGGGGGGGGGGGGGGGCGATGGTGGCCGGCCAGCCAGCCAGCCAGTCAATGTTCCTGCGGTACTAATGCGGTAGATTCTGCAGGAAAAACAGCAAATCCTGTGTGGCTGGGTAATTCTGCGCTGTGCAGTCATGCAGAATTCTGGCAAGAGTAACGTTCAGGTCTTAAGTCTCTTCTCATACACCTTTGGTATGACTCAACCAGTCCCCATAGTACCTACATCACAAAAGAGAAGTAAGCAAAATTAAAATATGGTCTGATGACACTGCAAGAAATGTAAGACTTCAAAAGGAACATGGATTTGTTCTTTTATAAAATGTTCCAAACAGATCTTTGTGGCAGTGGGGTCTGAGTGTAATAGAGAGGATAGTAGAATGGGTAGAATGGACTTATGCACTTCTTCTTTTAGGGATAGAACTTCCTCTTAGTGAGGTCAGCCTTCACACAGTGTATATTAAGTTTGCACATTGAGCATTATTAATGGTAAAGTTATTGTACATTATTGAGTGGGTAACACATTGCCCAGCTTCCGAGAATGGCTAAATCAAATGTATAATGTAACCTGCTGTGAGCTGCGTGGTGCTAGATTACAAAACCAAACCAGGTTGGGTTTATTATAGACAAATCTGGCATAAAGTCCAGCAGATCCGAGAGACAGGTTCTGAATGATATGGAAGAGGAGGAATATTATTTAGATTGTGAGCTCTTTGAGCAGGGACTGTCTTTTCATGCTTGGTGTACAGCGCTGCATATGCCTTGTAGCGCTATAGAAGTGATAAGTAGTAGTAGAATTAGGAAATATAGAGAGACAAGCTTGGCTGACATCTAATGGATCAGCTGCTAAATAAGAGGGTGAGTGGGGTAGATGGGATGAGTGGAGGTTTTGTGTTGGGAAGAAGGGAATAAACAAAAACAGGAGCAGCACAGCCCATGTATATAATTCAAAGGAATTTCTTGTATAGGATCAAAACTTGAACAATAATATTCTTAAAGCAGTTTAAAAAACCCCATTGTGGATGATTCTGCTGAAGTGTTTGTTGCCAGGAGCACCAGAAAAGCATCTGTTTGCAAGCAGTGTTTGAATTTAGAGTTGTACTGAGTATTTGAACTCTGATGCATTGCTTTGTTTTTGTATTTCAGCTCTTCTGGATCAGGGCAACAAACTGCGAAATGCCATGGTTGTGTCTTCAATGAAAGCTAATGTAGACACTGCTGTGGGTGAAGTGAATCCTTCACCGAAGAAAAAAGTTTATAAAATGGCTAAAAGGTAAGCTGACTAAAGCATTTGCACACTCAGATTTGCAGTGGTACAACCTTTATTATTTGTTGCCTAGAAAACTACGAATTTCTCAGTGGTGGAGGGGATCCCCAGGGATCTGTGCGGGGACCACTGCTTTTTAACCTATTTATATGTGACCGGGAAATAGGAATAACAAGTGAGGTGATGACACAAAGTTATTCAAAGTGTTAAATCACAAGAGGATTGTGAAAAATTGTAAAAGGACCTTACGAGACTGGGAGACTGTGCATCCAGATGACAGATGACATTTAATGTGAGCAAGTGCAAAGTAAAGCATGTAGGGAAGAAGAACCCAAATTACAGCTCCATGATGCAAAGTTCTATACTAGTAGTCACTGCCCAAAAAAAGGATCTAGTGTCATCGTTGATGATACGTTGAAACCCTCTGCTCAGTGTGCAGCAGCAGCAGCAGCTAAGAATGCAAATAGAATGTTAGGAAATATTAGGAAAGGAATGGAAAACAAAATTAAGGATATTATGATGCCTTTTTATCGCTCTATGGCATGACTGCACCTTGAATATTGTGTGCAGATTAGTTTACCGCATCTGAAAAAAAAAGATGTAGCAGAATTAGAAGAGATACAGAGAAGGGCGATCAAGATGAGAGAGGGAATGGGACGACTTCCTGTGAGGAAAGGCTAAAGAGGCTAGGGCTCTTCATCACAGAGGGAAGATTTGACAGAGGTCTATATAGTGGAGTGGTAGGTATGAATCGCTTGTTAGTTTTTCCGGAAATATAAGGACTAAGGGGAACTCGGTGAAGCTACTAAGTAGTACATTTAAAACAAATTATTTCTTTACTCATGTAATAAACTCCGGAACTCATTGCCAAAGAATATAGTAAAAGTGGTTAGCATAGCAGTTTAAAAGATGTTTGAACAAGTTCTTAAAATAAAAGTCTATAAATTATTAAGGTGACCTTGGGAAAATCCATTGCTTATTACTGAATCTTTTATTCTTTTGGAATCTTGCCGGGTACTGGTGACCTGAATTGACTGCTCTTGGAAATAGAATACTGGGCTTGATGGATTCAGGCTGTCCTAGTATGATGATGTTTATGTACTTATGTAGATTAGATAATTGCAAACATGCTCAGCATCTTTGAGTGGTATTTCAAAGGGGCTAGGAGAGAAAGTGTCTTTTTGAAGGGGAGAGAGATGGCTTAGTGGGAGACCTTTGAGAAGCAAGTTGCAGTAGTCTAAGGGAAGAATGATAAGAGTTTGGATAAGGGTTTTGGTAGTGTGCTCAGAAAGGAAAGGACAAATTTTGGTGATATTATAGAGAAAGTAACTACAGGTTTTAGCAGTCTGTTGTATATGTGCAGAAACCCAAATAGTAGCAACATTCCATGCTACCAGTCCCCGGGCAATTTTAAACCCAGATACTTTAACCACTGTTACTACATCCTCCAGCAGAGATCCAGAGTTTAACTGTTTGTTGAGTAAAAAAAATATTTCCTCCTATCTGTTTTAAGTGTTTACATGTAACTTCATCGATTGTCCCGTAGTCTTTGTATTTTTTGAAAGAGTAAAAAATTGATTCACTTCTACTCATTCTGCACCACTCAGGATATTGTAGACCTCAATCATATGAGAGGAGTTCCATAGCCTCTATCATTTTGGTTGCTTTTCTTTGAACCTTTTATTTATTTATTACATTTGTATCCCACATTCTCCCACATAGCAGTAGGCTTAATGTAGCTTACAGATTCCGGAGATAGAGAGTACCAACTCCGGGAATATATACAGAGTGGAAAATAGAGTAACAGTAGGTGCAAGGAAGCTGATAAGGTTCCGGAAAAGAGAATACAACTCTGGGACGAATATATAGTAGCTTATAGAGAGAAGTAATCCCAATGAAGCTGATAAGTCTCCGGGGATGGGACTACAGCTTCTAGTGAGCAATACAGAGTAGGATAAGTGTAGAAGTACACTTAATTATAACTGGAGTGGTAAAATTCATACAGTTTGAAGTAATAGGATTATGTGAAAGGGGTATTGTTCATTTCTTAGTTTGATAGACGTGATGCATTGTTCATGAATTAGTTCGGGTCTGCTGGGTAGGCTTTCCAGAAGAGGTGAGGTCTTTTCGGAATTTTAGATGGGTGTTCACAGTTCTAATGTTTCTACGTAATGAGTTCCAGACCTGGGTGCAAATGTAGGAAAAGCTGGATGCATATTTTGATTTGTATTTTATCCTTTTACAGTTTGGGTAATGCAGGTTTAGAAATGATCTTGATGATTCGATGATGTTTTAGTTGCTAATTCGATAAGTTCGGTCATGTAGGTTGGGACCAGACCATGGATTATTTTGTGGACCAGAGTGCAAATTTTGAAGGCTATTCATTCCTTGATTGGTAGCCAGTGCAGTATTTCGCGTAGAGGTTTAGCACTTTTGAATCTTGTCTTTCCGAAAATGAGTCTAGCTGTCGTGTTCTCTGCGGTCTGGAGTTTCCTTAAGATCTGTTCTTTGCATTCCGCATATACGGCGTTACAGTAGTCAACATGTGATAGTACCATTGTTTGAATTATGTTACGGAAAGTTTCCCTAGGGAAGAATTGTTTGATCTGTTTGAGTTTCCACATTGCATGGAACATTTTCTTCGTGGTGGCAGAGGCTTGGCTCTCCAGGGTTAGGTTACATAGTAACATAGTAGATGACGGCAGAAAAAGACCTGCACGGTCCATCTAGTCTGCCCAACAAGATAAACTCATATGTGCTACTTCTTGTGTATATCTTACCTTGATTTGTATCTGCCATTTTCAGGACACAGACCGTAGAAGTCTTGCCCAGAACTAGCCCCATTTTCAGGACACAGACCATAGAAGTCTTGCCCAGAACTAGCCCCGCCACCCAAACACCAGCCCCGCCTCCCAATCTCGGCTAAGCTTCTGAGGATTCATTCCTTCTGCACAGGATTCCTTTATGTTTATCCCACGCATGCTTGAATTCCGCTACCGTTTTCATCTCCACCACCTCCCGCGAGAGGGCATTCCAAGTATCTACCACTCTCTCCGTGAAAAAATACTTCCTGACATTTTTCTTGAGTATGCCCCCCTTCACGCTTATATCATGTCCTCTCGTTCTACTGCCCTCCCATCTCCGGAAAAGGTTCGTTTGCGGATTAATACCTTTCAAATATTTGAACATCTATCACCCCTGTTTCTCCTTTCCTCCAGGGTATACATGTTCAGGTCCGCAAATCTCTCCTCATACGTCTTGTAACGCAAATCCCATACCATTCTCTTAGCTTTTCTTTGCACCGCTTCCATTTTTTTAACATCCTTAGCAAGGTACGGCCTCCAGAACTGAACACAATACTCCAGGTGGGGCCTCACCAACGACTTATACAGGGGCATCAACACCTCTTTTCTTCTGCTGGTCACACCTCTCTCTATACAGCCTAGCAACCTTCTGGCTACGGCCACTGCCTTGTCACACTGTTTCATCGCCTTCAGATTCTCAGATACTATCACCCCAAGATCCCTCTCCCCGTCCGTAACTATCAGATTCTCCCCGCCTAACACATACTTTTCCCGTGGATTTCTACTCCCTAAGTGCATCACTTTGCATTTCTTCGCATTGAATTTTAATTGCCAAATCTTAGACCATTCTTCTAGTTTCTGCAGATCCTTTTTCATGTTTTCCACTCCCTCCCGGGTGTCCACTCTGTTACAAATCTTAGTATCGTCCGCAAAAAGGCAAACTTTACCTTCTAACCCTTCGGCAATGTCACTCACAAATATATTGAACAGAATCGTCCCCAGCACCGATCCCTGAGGCACTCCACTACTCACCTTCCCCTCCTCTGAGCGAATTCCATTCACCACCACCCTCTGGTTTCTGTCCGTCAACCAGTTCCTAATCCAGTTCACCATTTCAGGTCCTATCTTCAGCCTGTCCAGTTTATTCAAGAGCCTTCTGGGGGGAACCGTGTCAAAAGCTTTGCTGAAATCTAAGTAGATTACGTCCATAGCATGTCCTTGATTCAATTCTCCAGTCACCCAGTCAAAGAATTCAATGAGATTCGTTTGACACGATTTCCCTTTGGTAAAACCACGTTGTTTTGGATCTTGCAACTTATTGGCTTCCAGAAAATTCACTATCCTGTCCTTTAGCATCGCTTCCATTACTTTTACAATAACCGAAGTGAGGCTTACCGGCCTGTAGGTTGGTGTCAATAGTAATTCCAAGGATCTTCAGTTTGTCCGATATTGCGAAAGTATGTTCCAGGGTTTTTATGGATGAAGGGAGGTTTGTTTTGTGGTGAGAAGAGAGAATAAGGCAGTGAGTTTTTTTCCTTGTTGAGTTTGAGTTTGAATGCCGATGCCCAGGCATCCATTAAGCTTAAACTAGTCTTTATTGCAACAGTGATTTCTGTTGGATTAGAGTTGAACGGTATGTAAATGGTGACATCATCCGCATACAGAAAAGGATCAAGATTTTGCTTGTATAGGGCATGAGCAAGGGGGATCATCATCAGATTAAATAATATGGGTGAGAGAGGTGAACCCTGGGGTACTCCGCAGTCGGTACTCCATGATGGTGATATGTTTGAGTTTGCTTTTACTTAATAGGATCTCATGGTTAGGAAACCCTTGATCCATTTGAGTATATTCCCTCCTATGTCTATCTTGTCGAGTATTCTTAATAGTATATAGTGGTCAACCATATCGAATGCGCTTGACAAGTCGAATTGCAAGAGGAGTATGTTTTTACCTAATGCGATTTCCTTTTTGAACTTGGCTAGGAGAGTTACCAGGACGGGTTCCGTACTGTGGAGAGATCTGAAGCCTGACTGTGATTCATGAAGGATTGAGAAATTGTCGATGTATTCAGTAAGCTGTTTAGCTACAATGCTTTCCATCAGTTTGGTTGTAAGTGGGATGAATGCCACAGGTCGGTAGTTGGTGATATTGTTAGTTTTCTTTTTGGTGTCTTTTGGTAATGGTGTAAGTAGTATATTACCTTTGTCTTTGGGGAATATGCCATGCTGGAACAAGAAGTTGAGGTGGGAGGTAAGTTCAGTGATGAATCGAGTGGGGGGGCATATAATTGGGGCAGGTGTCCAATTGACAGGTTGTAGAGAGCCTATTGGTTGCTAGTGCTATTGCTTCTTGTGTGATCAGGGCAAAATTTGTCCAAGTTCGGTCGGCTGGGTATTCTTCTGAGCGTGGGTCTAGCTCATTACGGAAGGTATCAAGGTTGGTGTAGTCTTGTGACATATTTTTGCGTAGATCTACAATTTTGCCTTTGAAGTAGTTAGCAATTTTGTCTGCTGTTGGGATTCCTGATTTTGTTGAGGACACTGGTTTTGTGTCTAGTAATTTATCCAGTAGCTTGTATAATTTTTTCATGTCTTTGTAGTCAGAACCTAGTTGTTCATTATAGTAGTTCCGTTTGGATTTTTTGATTTCATTTTTGTATTTTCTATGTGATTCTTTCCAAGTGTTTAGATTTTGGTCGTTTTTGTTTTTTCTCCAGGCTCGTTCGAGTTGTCTGGTTCTAGATTTTAATTGTTTCACATTTTCGTTGAACCATGGGGTCCTGTTTGGTTTGTGAGTGGTTTTTGTTCGTAAAGGAGCTAATTCATTTTGAACGGTGATACATCTTGATTCCCAATCTGCAAGATAGTTGATGGAATCAGATGTTATAGACCAATTGTTGTCGTAAATTGATTGCCAAAATGCAGTTGTGTCCACTTTACCTCTGGTTTGATAAGATTTCTTTTCATCAGCTTTGAAATGCCCATTCTTCAGCCAATGTAGTGTCAGATTTAATTTGAAGTGATCTGACCATGGAATTTCCGTGCATTTGTGGTCAATGACTTTAATGATTTGGTCTGATGCAAATTTATGGCTTAGTAGGTCAAGTGTGGCCTTTTCTGTGGGTGGCATTCGGAAGTGGCCATTTGAAATCCCATAGTTGGAAGAATTCCTTACAATCTTGGACACCAGTTGAGTTTGGGTCTTTTAAATGAAGGTTTATGTCCCCAATGACTAGTATGTTTGAGTTAGATGTACAAGTGGCCGATATGAAATCCAAAAATTCCGTTAAATTTAATTGCTGCTGAGGGTCTGGAGGAGGCGTTGTAAATCGAATAATATAATTAGCTTTAACGATAGGTGGTAAGGCTTCCTTCGGAACTCCTAATACTTCTGTAAAATATTTCTTCAACATTTCAATTGGGGCAATCAATGGTGATTTGGGAAATTTAAGGACTCTTAGGTTGTTCTTCCTCATCTGATTATCCAGATATTCTATCTTCTTATCCATGATATTTCTATCCTGAATAAGTGTTCCAATGGAACTTTGTAATTTTTTAAATTCACCATCATATAAATCAGTTCTTTGTTCATATGATTGAACTCTCTCATTCAAAGAGTTTTGAGATTGTTTCGAAACAGATAGCTTTTGTTTAAAGGAATTGTTTACCTGGAGAAGTGATATATTCAAAGTCTGGATAGCGTCCCACAGCACCTCAAGAGTTACTATTGCTGGTCTTTGCTTCACCTCGAGGCCCAGAGGAGCAGTTCCCAGAGTTGGGGAAGGCAAAGGGATATCAACCCTTGCTGCACCAATTGATGTTAAATCCACTGGGGTAGAAGAATCGGCAGGGCCTCTCCTAGGCTCCAGGGTGAACATACCAACTTTGGGAAGGTCACTACTGGGCTCGCCTGCCGCCATCACTCTGCTTCCTGGTCTCGGGGCTGGTAGTTGAAGAAGCAGACTTAACAAAGCCGCTTCAATGCTGGGGTCCTCCAACAACGGGGAGGAACTGGTCAAAGTGGGCATTTGCATACCCGATGTTTGAACGCTTCGATCGTTGTCTGCCTCCGAACGGAATTTCCTCTGAGGTTAGGAGAGGCTTTCACCCTGGTTTTCCCTTTTCCCCATTAGAGAAGGGTGAAAGTACTACTCTTTGAAGATTATGCTGGAGGTTTCAAGAGCTCTCAACACACGTCTCCTCTCATAGATGCCATCTTGTCTCCCAGGTGATTTATTACTCTTTAATTTGTCAATTTGGCTTAGTTCGTTTTCCATGTTCTCTGAGATTTCTTTCAGTTCTTCTGCATCACCACCCTTGAAAACCATTTCTGGTACAGATAGATACCTTACATCTTCTTCCGTAAAGACCGAAGCAAAGACTTCATTCAGTTTCTCCGCTGTAGCCTTCTCTTCCCTGAGTGCCCCTTTTGTTCCTTCATGATATAATGGTCCCACAGATTCCCTCGCAGGCTTTCTACCTGAAAAAGTTGTTACTGTGAGTTTTTTTTTCCTCTGCACTAAGTTTCTCTTCATATTCTTTTTTAGCCTTCTTGATCAAACTTTGCATCTAGCCTCACAGTGCTTATGTTACTTCTTATTTTCTTCATTTTGGTCCTTTTTCCATTCTTTGAAGGACATTCTTTTGGCTCTAATAGCCTCTTTCACGTCACCTTTTAACCATGATGGTTGTCATTTTCTCTTCTTTCCACCTTTGTAAGTATGTGGAATGCATCTGGTCTGGACTTCGAAGATGAGATGCAGCTCTCTCTCCAGTTCACAGTTCACTAGCTGGGTATTGCTGGCTTGATCCCAGTATTCGGGGAATTGTACTAATGGAAATCCTGAAGGGTTAATACCCTCCTGCCACCACCCGCATATCCTTTCCTGACTGACTACAACCACTCACAGCAGCGACCCAGTCCAGTCTCCCTAAGTGTACAAGTGGACTATGAAACCAACCTCAAACCCAGGTTTCCAGTCTATAGGCCCGAGTCCTGTCAGATCTCCCTGGGGCTTCTCCTCTCAGACCTCCCCATGACGGGACATACACTCTGTCATGCATGAACTCTGGTGTTTTTGTTGTATGCCCCTTCTTTATAGAATGCAGAATGTGGTGACGTTTCATAAGAGGCTTATCTTTTTCTGCAAGTATTTTGATATTTCTGCAGTTCCAGTTCCTCATTCCTAGTCTCCTTCCAGTCCCATCTGCCACCCTCAGGCTCAGCTGTTTTCCAGTTCCAGCCCCAGCATGAGCCTCTTCCCATCCCAACTAGCTAGCCAGCCTGCTCTTCCTCTCTTCACAATGATTGGCGCCTGTACCTTCACTCCCCACTCTGTGCTCTGCCTGTGCCCGTGGTATTCTATTTTTAAAAGCAAACCAATCACTTTCTGTTATGAGAGACAGGAATTTTTTATTTTTGCCTTTTCAAATTTCCATGGGCAGGAGAAAAAGACCAAAGGAACATGCTCCCTTTGCTGTGAAGGGGTGGGTGGTTGAGGCAGGTTTTTGGCACCCTCAAGCCTGGGTGCCTTAAACTAGTGCCTCACTGGCTCGCCTCTTAAGCTTGCTCTGACAGCTAGTCAGTATGGCAGACGGCAATGACAGAACTAACTACCAGCTTGGTCTGTCTAGCAGGGTGCAGGTACTGTAATAATCTGAAATTCTAGTGTAGATGCATTTGTTCAAATAGCCAGGTTTATTTGGGGGCCCAGCAGGCCAGATGTTTGACAACAGCAGTACTAGAATTAGTAAGTAATAAGAATATAACATAGCTTTGCGGTTAGACAGGGGGAAACAAATGATTCTGGGTATGAAATGAATGGGGGATTTTGTATTCTTACTTTCTCAGGATGGCAGTATACAGATGGGGAAGATGCTAAACTGTCGTGGATAAAGAGAGATCTTAAAACCAATCACACTCTATAGCAGGCAGCTGGGATATATCCTTGCATTCAGGGACAGCAGACCATCTTTATGGTTGGAAGGGCAAACAAACAATCTATAGTTGCTGATGTTTGGTTAGGTCCTTGCCCTGATGACTTTCCCTGTTTAGCTACCTATGCTTGCAGTATGGGAATAAGTGAAAAACTTCAGTGTTGTGCTTGGTCTTTTTCTGGCATCGGTTAATGCATTTTTAAGGCCATTATTTTGCTATTCATCATTATCATCATAGTTTGAAATGCTAACTTTGTTGGTCTGAAAAAATGCAGAATAATTTTTCTCTTCACTAGGACTCTAATATATAGTATCAATTATTTTTTAGATTGTAATTGTGTTATAGTGCGTTTCATATTCAGTTTTATCTGTCTGTTTTCAGCCAGGTAACTCTGCCTTCATCTAAAGGACTCTTTCAAAATCTGCTGGATAATAGTGTTGTATCTCCTACAAAAAATCCCCTTCATTTTTCAGTAGAAGATCCAGACCAGAATTTCGATACACTTTCTGAAAGCAGAACAATACAACTACTACTAGGCAGGTAAATACTGTGAGTTGCCTGGATTGCACTAGTCTACTTAGCCTTTTATATAAACTTTATTTCTCCAAGGACAAGCAGGCTACATGCTCACATGTGGTTGACATCATCCACGTGCATCATCCTCACCATGCATGGACGAATGCCTTCCCGCCTGCCGTGAGACCGCGGCACCATCAGTCTCTTCTCATACGTTGTGAGGAGAGGATGCACTTTCCGCAGCACCTCACACCGTCTGGTGTGCGAGTATTTTTTCAGAGCATAAAGTGCCTTCCAAGGAGATTTTTCTTCTCTGTTTTGTCCTGTTTTTCTTTTTTTGCCTTATGTATTGGTCTTGTATTGGTTTAGATAGTTTTTTCCCTACTTGGGGTTTTTTTTTTTTTCCACGCTTTGTAGGCCCTCTTAGGCCTGAGCTCCGGTCTGGACTCATCCCTGTAATTTTTTCAGATGTTTTGCCCATTTTTTCTGGCACCATAAAGTTGTTTAATTTGGCCATGGCTGTTTTTCCTTCCATGTCTTTGAAGGTTCCTAGTGGCTTTAAGTGTTGTACTCAGTGAAATAGGGCCATCTCTGGCAAAGACACTCATTCCTGGTGTCTTCCGTGTTTGGGGCCTTAACATACCTCTTCCAGCTGTGTTCTGTGTCTTCGTATGAAGAAAAGAATGTTTTGTACGTTTTGGGATCTTGCCAGGTATTTGTGACTTGGATTGGCTGCTGTTGGAAACAGGATGCTGGGCTTGATGGACCTTTGGTCTGTCCCAGTATTGCAATACTTACATACTTATGTAATCCAGCTGGCCAGAGAGGCTCAGCAAGATAAACTTTTTGGAGCCTGGTCCAAATCCTCAACATCTGCATCAACATCGAGAGTTGCACTAACATCAGGTCATCAGTCCATATTTGGGCTAAGCCTTTCTCTGACACTGGGTGTAGATGTGCATTAAGTGAGTCTCTATCTGCCGCAATGCTGACTGTTGTGCAGGGCCCTCCGGGACTGGTCAGCATCAGACCTAACCTTGAGGCGACGTGAGGATTCAGCATCGTCCTCAGTACCTAGGAGTGTCGATGACCAGCATGGGGCGAAATTCAAGAAGCATTTTCATCGATCACCCTTGACGCATGGTGCTGGGAGCTCCGGGGCAGTGAAGGAATCTCCAGTCCTCGAGAAGTGTCAGTGCTGGGAGGACCTCTCTCCCTCCATACAAGAGGTGCTCATGTGTAGGTCTCCATGCAGCCAGGACCCGGCACCAATTTTGACCCTAGCAGTTCAGCAGCCTGTGTCTGATCCGACGCCCCAGCCTTTCCTGATGGCTTCTCTCGATGAGCACATCTGGGTTATGCTACATGAGCACTTGGTGAAGCTTTTACATCGGTGTCTGGGGTGCTTGCGCCTGGGATGCCTCTAGCTGCAGCTCCACCAGGCCCTCAGCCTACGATGAGGTCTCTGATGCCAGTGTTGCATGTGGCTCCGGTGTCGACATCCGCCCCTGCTGGTAACCCCTCAACGTCAGTGGAGGAAGCTTCTCCAGAGTCGAGGGTGGAGGACATGGTTCTTCTGTACCAAGGCAGGCTTGATCTTGGCAGTCCCATGAAGAGTTCTTCGCCAACACCATTGAGGAGCGCTCATGGGAGTCTGATGAGGATCCACGATACTTCTCAGAAGAGGAGTCCTATGGTACTTCTTCTGACCCCTTCCCTCCTGATGAAAGAAGATCTCCACCTGAGAGCCTTTCCTTGCCATCTTTTGTCAGGGAAATGACAGTTGCATTCCGATTCATTCAGAGATGGAGGACGAGCCCAGGGCTGAGATGTTCAAGGTCCTGGACTACGATTCTCCTCCTAGAGAGGCTATGATGGTCCCGCTTCATAAGATCCTACGGAACATTGAGGTGAAGAACTGGGAGTCCCCTCTGTCGATCCCTGTCCTGCCCGAAAAGATCGACACAATGCATCAGATCCATAGCTCCCTTGGCTGTGATAGGCCCAGTTGCCTCATCACTCCATGGTGGTGGAATCTGCGCTCAAAAGAGCTAGTAGTTCTAGGGACTGTGCTTCTGCACCTCTGGTAGGGAAGCTAGAATCCTATATTCCTTTGGGTGGAAGTTTATCAGGCATCTATGGTGTCAAGCCTCGGGAAACCTAGAGGATGTCTTCTGAGTAACACCAGAGTTGGTTCAGATTCTACTTTGGTGGACATTCGATCCAATTTGATTGTGGGACTGCCATTTCAAATACCTCAGCCCCAGAAGGTGCTGACAACGGATACGTCCCATCTGGGCTGGGGAGCTCACTTGGACGGGCTTCATACCCAAGGTGCATGATCAGCCCAGGAGACAAATCACCACATCAACTTTCTGAAGCTCCAGGCAATCTGGAACGCTCTAAAGGTTTTCAGAGATTGACTGTTCAACCAAATTGTGCTCATTCAAATAGATAAACAGGTTGCTATGTACTACACCAACAAGCAGGGGGGCACTGGATCATGCCCACTGTGTCAGGCGGCCATCCGGATGTGCCACTGGGCAGTCCAGCATGGGATGCTCCTCAAAGTCACTTACCTGGCTGGCAAATTCAACAGCCTGGCTGACAGACTATTCATGCACGAGTGGTCACTCAGCATAGGTGTTGTCTGCGAGATCTTCTGAGTGTGGGGCACCCCCTTGGTGGATCTCTTGGCTACTGAATTCAATCACAAAGTCCCATGGTTTTGTTCATGGCTCCAGGCTCATTACCGGTTAGCGTCGGATGCCTTCCTCCATTGGGGGACTGGCCTTCTGTATGCGTATCCTCCCATCCCTCTTGTGGGGAAGACTGCTGAAAGTCAAGAAAAACCAAGGGACCATGATCCTGATTGTTACATATTGGCCCAGGCAGATCTGGTTCTCCTTTATTCTGGAGTTATCCTCCAAAAAACCTTGGAGATTGGAGTGTTTTCCAACTCTCATCACACAGAACAAGGGATCTCTTCTATATCCCAACCTTCAGTACCTAGCCCTCACAGCCTGGATGTTGAGAGCTTAGAATTTGCTTCCTTGCATATTCCTGAAAGTGTCCCCAAGGTCTTGCTGGCTTCCAGGAGCGATGCCACTAAGAGGTTTTACCCTTTCAAATAGAGGAGATTTGCCATCCGGTGTGAGGGCAAGGCCTTAGATCCCCTTTCTTGCCCTACACAGACCTTGCTTGAATACCTTCTACACCTCTCTAGTCTGGTCTCAAAACCAACTCTGTAAGGGTTCACCTTAGTGCGATTAGTGCTTTCCATCACCATGTAGAGGATAAGCCCATCTTTGGGCAGCCTCTCGTTGCTCACTTCATTTTGCTTTTTACAAAGCCTCCTGTCAAGCCTCTGCCTGTGTCATAGGACCTCAACATCATCCTCACTCAACTGATAAAAGCTCCTTTTGAGCGCTTGATTACTGTCATCTGAAGTACTTGACCTGGAAGGTCTTGTTTTTGGTGGCTGTTACTTCAGCTCACAGTGTCAGTGAGCTTCAGGCCCTAGTGGTTGATTCACCTTACCTCAGTTTCATCATAATAGAGTAGTTCGGGTTCTCCACACACACCCTAAGTTCCTGCCTAAGGTAGTGTTGGAGTTCCATCTGAACCAGTCAGCTGTCCTTCTAACATTTTTCCTAGACCTCATGCCAATCCTGGCAAAAGCGCACTGCACACCTTGGACTGCAAGTGAGCAATGGCATTTTACTTGGAGCAGACTAGACCCTACAGACAGTCCACCCAGCTTTTTATTTCTCTTGATCCCAACAGGATGGGGTTAACTATGCTATTGGGAAATGTACCATTTTCAATTTTTTATTTTTGTTACATTTGTACCCTGTGCTTTCCCACTCATGGCAGGCTCAATGCGGCTTACATGGGGCAATGGAGGGTTAAGTGACTTGCCCAGAGTCACAAGGAGCTGCCTGTGCCTGAAGTGGGAATCGAACTCAGTTCCTCAGTTCCCCAGGACCAAAGTCCATCACCCTAACCACTAGGCCACTCCTCCACTCGGGAAGGGAAAGGGAAATGGGACTTGATATACCGCCTTTCTGTGGTTTTTGCAACTACATTCAAAGTGGTTTACATAGTATATTCAGGTACTTATTTGTACCAGGGGCAATGGGGCAATGGAGGGTTAAGTGACTTGCCCAGAGTCACAAGGAGCTGCAGTGGGAATCGAACTCAGTTCCCCAGGATCAAAGTCCACTGCACTAACCACTAGGCTACTCCTCCGCTCAATTAATTGGCTAGCAGATTGCATTTCATTCATTGATACCTAGGCTGGGCTGACTCTTGAAGGTCATGTTAAGGCTCATAATGTCAGAGCCATGGTGGTGTCGGTAGCCCACTTTGGTTAGCCTCCATTGAAGAAATTTGCAAGGCTGCAATTTGGTCTTCAATCCACCATTCATATCTCATTACTGCCTTGAGCAGGACACCTGATGCGATAGCCAGTTTGGATAGACAATGCTGCAGAATTTGTTTGGGTTCTAGAATCCAACTCTATCCCCCTAGGCCCATTCTGTTGTGTTCCAGACTACACTCAATATAGTTTTGGGTTAATTACTATTTTGTCTTCGCCGTTGCGAGGCCCAGTTGATCAGTGGTGGTTGTTTTTGGTGAGCCTGGTAGCAAAGGATTCCCACATGTGAGAATACGGCCTGTTTGTCCTCGTAGAAAGCAAAGATACTTACCTATAGCAGGTATTCTCAGAGGATAGCAATTCATTCATTCTCACATACCCTTCCACCTCCCCTTGGAGTTGATTCCATGCTATAGTATTCTACTTATGATCCCATGCTTTCATGACTGGCGGGAAACCGCTTGTGCTTGCACGGTGGGGATGCTGTGTGTGCTCTTAAAGTGGAATTAGCTTTTTTATGCTCCACATCGGGCGATGTGGATGTCACCCACGTGTGAGAATGAATGGCCTGCTGTCCTTGGAGTACATTCTACAGGGAAGTATCTTTGCTATATAATGTTTTGGCTGTATGTATTCTGTGTAGCCAAAAATATTTTTAGTAAAATAATATAGAAAATTAAAATGTTTTGATTGTGACATCTTTTTATGTACCATTTAAACTGTATCACTACCTACAAAGGCTCTGTTTTTCACCAGAGCCAATATTGCTACTGCACTATTTATGTTAAAGGTTGTTTAAAGGGTACAAGGTTATTAGTATGGGAAGCTGCCTTAATGAGGAAAAAATTTATTCTTCAATATGGATTCATCCTGAGACCCCCATATTTTTGTCACATGAAGGAAACATTTTTTTTTTTTTTAACTATTTGGGATCTTTATATTCAAACAAATGCCAGAACAAGAAGTTTCATTTTGAACAATCTACATCTGTCTTGGATATACATCTCTAGTGTTTTGTAGGGTTTAAGATAGGGTTGGGCTGATGTATATGAAATGGAGTATTCTGGGAGGGAATTTGGTTGGGTAGGTTTGATTTAAATTGGATTATATGATTTTAGAGGGGGCAGAAGCTATAAGAAACAAGATCTCTCCCCTTAGATTGGGAACAGGAAGTGTGTTGACTCTATTCGTTACACACATTGTTGTTCCACAGTGTTTACCTGTTTCCTTTTTTCTTGGATGGAAATGCTGTACCATTTTGGCTGGTTTTAAAAAAATAATTGTTTTATATTTAAATCAATAAAAAGTTTTCAAATAAAGGGTACAGGGTTAAAGGGTCATGGATTTGATTATACCGCCTTTCTGTGGTACAAAGCAGTTTACATTTATTATATGTAGGTACTTTCCCTGTCCTTAGTGGGCTCATAATCTGTTTTTGTAATTGGGGTAATAGAAGATTAAGTGACTTGTCCAAAATAACAAGGAGCCACAGTGGGAATCGAGCCCAGGTTCTCAGCCCACTAGAAAATATTAATAAATACAATTCAAACTAAAAAAAAAAATAAAGGAAAAAAACCACCATCTCATTCTATGATTGTGTCTAAATAGGAGATGTAAGATGTGAAAATACAGAGCTGCTGAAATGCCACTTTTCAAAGTGCAAAGACCCTTTATTTGTTAATTGTTTGGAACAGTCTGAATATAAGAGGCATTTTGAAAGAGATGCTTTCTAGTCCTCAGATTGGTGAGTGTTTCTTGAACTGCCCCAACATGCAATCTTTGGAAGGAATGGAAAGACTGCTGAGGGGAAAAAATGGATGCTAATGAATCCCACAAAGAAATTCAGTTCCTTAGCGTCAGCAGCAGATGAATCCAGAGACTGTGGGTTGTGACCTTCTACCATCTTATAGGACGGTACCTTTCCTGGTCAGTCAGTATATCTCTGTCTCCAGTAGGTGGTAGATGGTTCTCCATGAGCTCCTGATTTCATCTGTGGTATAGGCTCCTGTTCTGGTTTCCCTGTCGAGCCTGGGAGTGCCTTGGCTGAGTGGTGCCAGGTCCCTCCCACACTCCGTTCCCTTTTCCAGCCCATTTTTCTCCGCTTCTTCCTCAGAGTGTACCTTGGGGGAAAAAAGACTCAATATTTCACCAGTTGGCATTGGAGACAGATACCTGCAGCTTTTGCTGCTGGGAGCTGTGTTTTGAGAAAGGGAGGTTTGTGCCTGCTCTGTTTGGCAGTAGCTACATCAGACAGGGGAATATTGTAATTTCCCTGCATATTTTCTGCATTTTACTTCAAGCCAACAAGCCGGGTGAGTGTCCCCTTAATTTTTTTTATTACCTTCGGCTCTGGTGGTTTTACTTTAATTTTTGGCGCAAGGACAGCTGAAGCGACAAGCAGCGTCGGGTAAATGTTTGGGGACTTGCTTGGAGGGTTTTTTGCCAGAGAGGGTCCCGATGCCTGAGGGAAAATTTTCCCATGCATGTCTCGCTGGCACGCTCTCCTCTGAAGTCTTAGTCCAGCGTGGGTCTTTCTCTGCAGTCAGCCACGGCCATCTTGTCTCAGCGATCGGTGTCTCCCGCGGTGGCAGCATGCAAGGGACAGGGTCCTTTTTCTTCCTCTCCAGCTCTTGGGCTCTCTGGGTCTTCTCGGGTGGCAAGTAATGAAACAGGCTTACTGGCTGTGGTTGTGGCGCCATTTTCTCCAGAGTTTATTCTCCTTCACCAGGCTTACTTGCTGAAAAGATCTCGCCCCCTGCTATATTGGCACACCAAATGGACCCAGCGGAGTCCTTACCAGCTCCCCAGCTTCTACAAGGTGATCCCTTGGTTAAGAAGAGAAGCTTAGATATTATTCCTGATGCAGGGTCTCTGCTCCCTCACTCCCCTCCTTGGTCTTAGGCTGGGTGCTCTGCCGCTTCTGTTCAGGGTGTTTTCCCTGAAGGGCAGGAGGAGTGTGAACTGCTGGGTGATGAGACCGGTGATCTAACCATGGTACGGATCTTTTGCAGGGAGGAGCTTCCTTCGTTTATTATAAAGGCCTTAAAAGCACTTTATATCTCCAGCCTGGAGGATCCAGTGCCAGCAGTGTCCAATCCTAAAATGGCCAGCACTAGGCATCTGCCTAGGGTGTTCCTGGTGCATTAGGCAATTCAGAAGCTGATCTCTGCTCAGTGGTCTACCCCATATGGGGGCCTCAGGGTATCCAGAGCTATGTCTAAGCTTTACCTTATTGTCCAAGGTAGATTCTTTGGTAGCTGCGGTTACTTGAACATCACTCTTCTGGTGGAAGGTGGCATAGCTGTGAAGGACAGGAAGCTTGAGTCCTCCTTAAAAGTATCCTTTGAGATTTCTGCACTCTTGCTCCAGGCTGTGATTTGCAGCTTGTATGCGGCTAGGGCTTGCCACAATTGGGTGCAGCAGGCCACGGATGCCCTGGTGACATCTGAGGATCATTTCTTTATGAAATTTCCAAGCATAGAGACTGGTCTTGTGTATTTGTCGGACTCTCTCTGTGTTTTGGTCTGCGTCTCAACCAAAATAATGGCCTTGGTGGTAACTGCCCGTCCCTTCCTATGGCTAAGCTACTGTGCTTGGATGCTGCATCTAAGCAGCATCTGACTAAGTTGTCCGTGGGGCATCTCCTTTTTGGGGAGGATTTGGAGAAACTGGTGAAAGGTCTGGGTATTCCAAGACTCGGAGGGTGCAGGAGGATAAACCGTACTTATCGTTACAAATGCCTCAGGTGCAGTCTCGTCTGAAGGATGCCAAGAGATAGTACTCTGAATGTTGTTCTTCCTCTGCTGCCTTTCCTAGATTGCGGTTTCAACAGCGGTAGTCCTTTCACTCGGGCAAGGGGCCTGCCAATCAGGCCACTCGAGCTCCAGCCACCACTATGCCTTTGCAATGATGGGAACCTGATCCAATCTTTGGTGGAAAAAGTGGGAGGCCACGTCTCTCTTTCTTTAATGAGAAGTGGGTCAAAATTACTACAGACCAGTGGGCCTTAGAGATTATCAAAGATGGTTACAAATGAGTTTTCCTCTCCCATCGTCAGTTTTTTTCTTGGAGTTCCCATGCTTCAGCAAAGTGGGCAGTGGTTCAGTCCATGCTCTGCGCACTGCATGAGCTGGGGACGGTGGTGCCGGTGCCACGACACAGGATTGGGCAGGGCCAGTACTCCCATTTACTTTGTGGTTCCGAAGAAAGGTGGGTCTTACCACCTTGAATCTCAAACAAGTCAATCAGTGTTTTTGCATCTGACATTTTCAGATGGAGGGCTTGAGGTTGGTGCTGGCGGTGGTGCAGCTGGGCGAGTTCCTCATGGCTCTAGATCTCAAGGAAGCATATCTGCATATTCTCATCTGGCTACTACATCAGCGATTTCTTCGTTTAGCTTTGTTTGGCAGTCACTTTCAGTTTCAGGTGATGCCATTCAGGTTAGTTATGGCGCCCAGAACCTTATCCAAGGTCTTGGTGGTGGTGGCCGGTGGGAGGGGATACGGGTTCATCCATTCCTTGATGACTGGCTCATTCACGCGTCCTCTGAGCAAGAGAGTCATCAAATCATGAACACAGTCATTATGCTGTTGAAGTACCTGGGGTACGTCCTCAATCTACCCGAGAGTCATCTTCGGTCTTATCAATTGCTGGAGTATCTGGGTGTTTGATTCGACAGGGCCCAGGACAGAGAACATAAGAGTAGCTATACTGGGTTAGACCAGCGGTCCATCTAGCCCAGTGTCCTGTGTTGCAAACAGTGGCCAAGCCAGGTCACAAGTACCTGGCAGAAACCCAAATTGTAGCAACACTCCATACTACAAATCCCAGGGCAAGCAGTTGCTTCCCATGTCTGTCTCAACAGCAGACGATGGACTTTTCCTCCAGGAATTTGTTCAAACCTTTTTTAAACCCAGTTACGCTAATCACTGTTACCACATCCTCTGTCAAAGAGTTCAAGAGCTTAACTATTTGGTGAGTGAAAAAATATTTCCTCCTATTTGTTTTAAAAGTATTTCCAAGTAACTTCCTTGAGTGTCCCCTAGTCTTTGTACTTTTAGAACGAGTAAAAAATCGATTTACTTCTTCTCATTCTACACTACTCAGGATTTTGTAGACCTCAATCATATCTTCCCTCATCCGTCTCTTTTCCAAGCTAAAGAGCCCTAACCTTTTTATCCTTTCTTCATACGAGAGGAGTTCCATCCCCTTTATCATTTTGGTCGCTCTTCTTTGAACCTTTTCTAATTCCGCTATATCTTTTGAGATATGGCAATCAGAACTGAACACAATACTCAAGGTGTGGATGCACCATGGAGCAATGTAAATGCATTATAGTATTTTCGGTCTTATTTACCATCCCTTTCATAATAATTCCTAGCATCCTGTTTGCTTTTTGGCCACCTCTGCACACTGAGCAGAAGATTTCAGCGTATTATCTACAACTTCACCCATCTTTTTCTTGAGCGCTGACCCCCAAGGTGGACTCTAGCATTAGATAACTATGATTCAGATTATTCTTTCCAATGTGCATCACCTTGCACATTATATTTCATCTGCCATTTGGACTCCCAGTTTCCAGAGGTCTTCCTGCAATATTTCACAGTCTGCACTTGTTTTTAACAACCTTGAATAGTTTTGTATCATCATCAAATTTGATCACCTCACTCGTCGTTCCGATTTCCATATAATTTATAAATATGTTAAATAGTACCGGTCCCAGTACAGATCCCTGTGGCACTCCACTGTTCACCCGCCTTCATCGAGAGAAATGACCAGTTAACTCTACCCTCTGTTTTCTGTCCAATAACCAATTCCTAATGCACACCAGAACCTTGCCTCCTATCCCATGACGCTCTAATTTTCTCAGGAGTCTCTCAAGAGGACCTTTTATCAAAAGCTTTCTGAAAATCTCGATATAGTACATCAAGCCGGAACATAAGTACATAAGTACATAAGTAGTGCCATACTGGGAAAGACCAAAGGTCCATCTAGCCCAGCATCCTGTCACCGACAGTGGCCAATCCAGGTCAAGGGCACCTGGCACGCTCCCCAAACGTAAAAACATTCCAGACAAGTTATACCTAAAAATGCGGAATTTTTCCAAGTCCATTTAATAGCGGTCTATGGACTTGTCCTTTAGGAATCTATCTAACCCCTTTTTAAACTCCGTCAAGCTAACCGCCCGTACCACGTTCTCCGGCAACGAATTCCAGAGTCTAATTACACGTTGGGTGAAGAAAAATTTTCTCCGATTCGTTTTAAATTTACCACACTGTAGCTTCAACTCATGCCCTCTAGTCCTATTATTTTTGGATAGCGTGAACAGTCGCTTCACATCCACCCGATCCATTCCACTCATTATTTTATACACTTCTATCATATCTCCCCTCAGCCGTCTCTTCTCCAAGCTGAAAAGCCCTAGCCTTCTCAGCCTCTCTTCATAGGAAAGTCGTCCCATCCCCACTATCATTTTCGTCGCCCTTCGCTGTACCTTTTCCAATTCTACTATATCTTTTTTGAGATACGGAGACCAGTACTGAACACAATACTCCAGGTGCGGTCGCACCATGGAGCGATACAACGGCATTATAACATCCGCACACCTGGACTCCATACCCTTCCTAATAACACCCAACATTCTATTTGCTTTCCTAGCCGCAGCAGCACACTGAGCAGAAGGTTTCAGCGTATCATCGACGACGACACCCAGATCCCTTTCTTGATCCGTAACTCCTAACGCGGAACCTTGCAAGACGTAGCTATAATTCGGGTTCCTCTTACCCACATGCATCACTTTGCACTTGTCAACATTGAACTTCATCTGCCACTTGCACGCCCATTCTCCCAGTCTCGCAAGGTCCTCCTGTAATCGTTCACATTCCTCCTGCGACTTGACGACCCTGAATAATTTTGTGTCATCGGCGAATTTAATTACCTCACTAGTTATTCCCATCTCTAGGTCATTTATAAATACATTAAAAAGCAACGGACCCAGCACAGACCCCTGTGGGACCCCACTAACTACCCTCCTCCACTGAGAATACTGGCCACGCAATCCTACTCTCTGCTTCCTATCTTTCAACCAGTTCTTAATCCATAATAATACCCTACCTCCGATTCCATGACTCTGCAATTTCTTCAGGAGTCTTTCGTGCGGCACTTTGTCAAACGCCTTCTGAAAATCCAGATATACAATATCAACCGGCTCCCCATTGTCCACATGTTTGCTTACCCCCTCAAAAAAATGCATTAGATTGGTGAGGCAAGACTTCCCTTCACTAAATCCGTGCTGACTTTGTCTCATCAGTCCATGTTTTTGTATATGCTCTGCAATTTTATTCTTAATAATAGCCTCCACCATCTTGCCCGGCACCGACGTCAGACTCACCGGTCTATAATTTCCCGGATCTCCTCTGGAACCCTTCTTAAAAATCGGAGTAACATTGGCTACCCTCCAGTCTTCCGGTACTACACTCGATTTTAGGGACAGATTGCATATTTCTAACAGTAGCTCCGCAAGTTCATTTTTTAGTTCTATTAATACTCTGGGATGAATACCATCAGGTCCCGGTGATTTACTACTCTTCAGCTTGCTGAACTGACCCATTACATCCTCCAAGGTTACAGAGAATTCGTTTAGTTTCTCCGACTCCCCCGCTTCAAATATTCTTTCCGGCACCGGTGTCCCCCCCAAATCCTCCTCGGTGAAGACCGAAGCAAAGAATTCATTTAATTTTTCCGCTACGGCTTTGTCCTCCTTGATCGCCCCTTTAACACCATTTTCGTCCAGCGGCCCAACCGACTCTTTGGCCGGTTTCCTGCTTTTAATGTATCTAAAAAAATTTTTACTATGTATTTTTGCTTCCAACGCTAATTTCTTCTCAAAGTCCTTTTTTGCCCTCCTTATCTCCGCTTTGCATTTGGCTTGGCATTCCTTATGATCTATCCTGTTACTTTCAGTTGGTTCTCTTCTCCACTTTCTGAAGGATTGTTTTTTGGCTCTAATGATTTCCTTTATCTTACTGTTTAGCCACGCCGGCTGACGTTTAGTCTTTTTTCCCTTTTTTCTAATACGTGGAATATATTTGTCCTGAACCTCCAGGATGGTGTTTTTAAACAGCATCCACGCCTGATGCAAGTTTTTTACTCTGCGAGCTGCTCCTTTCAGTCTTTTTTTCACCATTTTTCTCATTTTGTCGTAATCACCTTTTCTATAGTTAAACGCTAGCGTACTTGATTTCCTAGTTTCACAGAGGATTGTCAAGCTTCAGTTTTACATTTGCCTCCTGCTTTGGATCCCGAATCCTCATATGTGGAATTATGTTCAGATTCTTTGTTCCATGATGGCCACTTCAGAGGTGCTACCTTGGGCCAGGGCACACTTGCATCCCCTGCAACAGACTCTGTGAGCTGCTGGTTGGCTCTGTCTCAGGATTACCAGTTACTCCTCCTTTGGATGCCTCTGGCAAGGCGCAGTATGACATGGTGGCTCTTTCTGGGGCATCTCGGTTCAACCATGCCGTTGGCGTCACCTCCCTGGATAATGATGGTTACCGATGCTAGCCTTTTGGTCTGGGAGATGCACTATCTTCATTGCAGTGCCCAGGGGCAGTGGTCCAAGCCCAAGTCACAGTGGCCCATCAGTTACCTGGAACTGAGAGTGATTCGTTTGGTTGTTAAAGCCTTTCTTCCACTCCTGCAGGACAATTCAGTTTGTGTGCTCTCGAACAACGTGACAGTGGTGGCCCATATCAGTCAGCAGGAGGGTACCCACAGTTTGGCCTTGGCGATGGAAGCTTGTCAGCTCTTTCTCTGAAAGTCACTTTGCAGCAGATATTGGCGGTGCACATCGTGGGCTCTCTGTGTGCAGGCAGATTTTCTCAGCCAGACCTTGTTGGATCCGGCAGAGTGGGAATTGTCATTGTCATCCTCCAGCATCATAACCCAGAAGTGGGGCATGCTGCATGCAGACCTTATGGTGACTTGCCGCAATGCCAAATTCTTCCAGTTCTTCAGCAGGAAGAAAGGATTAGGGTCAGTGAGCATCGATGCACTCCTTCAGCAGTGGCCAGAGTTTGTTCTCCTTTATGACTTTCCTCTGTGGCCCATGATCGATAGGGTGTTTTGTCTTCTGCATCACCAGGGTCTGGTCATTCTCTTTGCTCCAGATTGGCCGCAGTGTCCCTGGTATGTAGACCTGGTTCATCTTCTCGTGGACAAGCCCTTCCACCTTCAGATACATCCCGAGCTACTTCATCAAGGCCTGATTCCGATGGAGGATCCCTTCTGCTTTGGTCTTATGGCCTGGCTCTTGGCAGTTAAGGTATGCGAAAGAGGTGATTACAGCCCTGTTGCATACGTGAAAGTGCACTACCTCCTCAGTTGGGAGGCGGGGCTAGTGCTAGGCAGATTTCTACTGTCTGTGCCCTGAAATGGCAGATACAAATCAAGGTCAGGTATACACATAAAGTAGCACATATATCTTGTTGGGCAGACTGGATGGACCGTGCAGGTCTTTCTCTGCCGTCATCTACTATGCTACTATACACAAAGGTTTGGCATGTGTTTGAGCCATGGTGCTTTGAGATGGCATTCAATCCCTGTCAGGCTATGCTTCCACAAATCTTGGCATTCCTGCAAGACAGGCTAAAAAAGGGTTTTGCCTATAATATAGTTCGGATGCATTTGGCGGCTTTCTCTTACTTTCAGGGCTGTCTCCTCCATTCTTCTTTGGCTGCTCATCCCAGTGTGATCTGCTTCTTGAAGGGTGCTGTTCATCTTCACCCTCCACCTTAATCTTGTTCTTCGGGGGTTGCTGCAAGCATCTTTTCAGCAGTTGAAGAAAGCCATATTGACAGATATTACTCTGAAGACTGTTTTTTTCTGGTGGCTATTTTGTCCCATTAGGTCTCTAAATTGCAGGCTCTCTCTTGCAGAGACCCATTTCTTCAGTTCACAGAGTCGGGAGTTACTTTGTGTATGGCCCTGTCTTTCGTGCCTAAGGTGGTGTCATCCTTTTATGTCAACCAGCCTCTTTTTCTTCCCTCCTTCAGGGAGGTGGATTATCCCTCTGATTTCCATGCTCTGCACACCTTTGATGTTCATCGTGTGCTTATTCAGTATTTGCAGGATCATCTCTTCGTTCTGCTTTCTACTCCTAGAAGGGGGATGGCAGTGTCCAAGACAACAGTTGCTCAATGGATAAAACAGGCTATTTTGTACTCTTATCTTTTCTCTTACATACCACTTTTAGGAGCGCTTCATGTTCACTCTACGAGGGCAGTGGTGGCTTTGTGGGCAAAATCTACCTCCTTTTCGTAAGAAGACATTTGTTGGGCAGCAGCACGGTTGTATTTGTGTACTTTTGCGCTTCACTATTGTTTGGATGCCGCCGCTTGGGAGGGTGCTTCCTTTGCTCGATTCTGATTGGCGGGAGCAGCTTCTTCCCACTCGATGTGAGGACTGTGTTACTACATCCCACAAGTCTCTGGATTCATCTGCTGCTGACGCTAAGGAAGGAAAGCTATGTCTTACCTGATAACATTCTTTCCTTTAGCCACAGAAGATGAATCCAGCATCCCATCCCTTTTCTACAGTAGTGGTCGCTAGTTGAGTAGTTCCATTGTCTTTTGCAACTGTTTTTCTAATTTTCTTCTAGTTGTACTAGGTAACGGGGTCTGTAAGGAAGGAGATATGGATGTCTCTTATTTCCTTCTGCTTTGTTATAAGCTGTACTAACTGACCAGGAAAGGTACTGTCCTATAAGACAGGGTTCAGTTTAGTACTCTCTATCGCCATCTGCTGGTAGAGGTCACAACCCACAAATCTGGATTCATCTGCTGTGAGAAAAAGGAAAGAAAGCTATCAGGTAAGACATAGCTTTTCTGTAATAATACTAACAGAGACCTTTCTTTTGCATCACAGCGATCCTTTCCCTTTACGTGACTGGAATGGGACTGAGTCACCTCCAGATTCCCTCTGTATTGGAAGTGACATTTGTGACAACAGTGAATTGAATGATCCACACTATGATCAGAGTCTTCTAGAAAAACTGTTTTATTCTGCTCCTGTAAGTATTGTGTGGACGTGACAAAGTTGACTGGCTACGTGATCTGATGTGTTCAGTAAATACTGTGGAAACAAATATTGTGATTCCTTTATGCATATTTTAAATGTTACTACTTTTTTTAAAATTTAAAGTTTTATTGGGCAATATAAACAGTGCCAATCACAATAATTATAGCAACATCCTGAAGGCCTTGTTTGGCGACTTTAAGAGACAGCGTCTATTGTGAGATCAGCATTGCTAAGGAAGTTGTTATTCACTGTCCGCATTTGAGCGGATATTTATCTGGAGAGTTTCTCTTCAGTTTTGCTTTCTAAAGACCTTACTGCAGTAGTCAAGTAGAGGTTCTGGACATTCTATTGACCCCTAATGCAGGTGGACTATCGCCGAAACACGGCCCATGTCGGGTCTTTCATTAATAAAGTACTTGTCCCAGTCTTGAAGGCCCTTGTATGCTTTTTTTGCTTTGGTTTGGTTGGTGTACCCTTGATCCCTCTCTTGTCAAGGAACTAACAACTTCATCGACCTAAACATTTTTCAGTTTTACTCCAATTCCCCTCCCCTCTCATTCCCCCATCATCTCCTCTTTTTAACATGAAAGGGAAAGGGGATGGGATTTGATTTACCACCTTTCTGTAGTTACCATCAAATTGGTTTACATATTATATGCAGGTACGTATTTTGTACCTGGGGCAGTGGAGGGTTTAGTGACTTGCCCAAGGTCACATGGAGCTGCAGTGGGCATTGAACCCAGTTCCTCATGTTCTTGGACTACTGCAGTAACCCTTAGGCTCCTCTTCCAACTTGCAATTTCTCTTAGCCATTTATCATTTGTAACCCTCTTTACTTCTTTCTTTATTCAAGCCTCCTCCTCTCCCTCTCCCCATGCATCTTGCCCCTGACGGTACAGTTTAGTTTTATAAACACTCATAAACATCTCTCTCAATTTGCTCAACTCTTGTTCTTACTAGTGGTCTTCTTGCCTTTTCCTGATCACCTATTCCTCAGTTGATTTTTCTTTCTTCCATTTGTATATGCTTGGTGGTCTGTTCAAACTGTATGTTCTACTTAGTCTTTCACAAACGTGCTTAATTCCTGTTAATTTAGCTTGTTTTCAGTTAAGTGCTATATCTCCCTTTTTTGCTGCAATACATTATTTTGAAAATTCATATTCTCTTATTTATATCTGGTCTATAAGAATGTAGCAAGAAGGTTTTTGGTGGTTCTGGTATTGAATAACTCATTATTTTCTGCATAATCTTAATACAACTGTTCCAGTATCTATGCACCTCTGGGCATCCCCTCCACATATGAAGATAACGTTTCTATTTGTTCACACTTCTTCTAAAATTCATTTGCACTCTGTTTATATATCTTTCCCAACTGTTCAAATGTCAAGTGCCACCTGTAAAGCATCTTGAATCCTTTTTCAACTAAAGTGTCTGAAATGGAAATTTTCTTAATTCAAGAATATCCTCTTCATTAGTGTCCTTCCAGATCAGTTCAGACAAATGGGTAATCACCCGTCCCCCTCCCCCCCCCCCCCCCCCCCCCCCCCCGCCAGCAAATGGAGACTGAGAACTATAAGTATGATGTGCAGTCCCCAGTTCTTAAATGCCATCGAGTTGGTGTTGACTCATGGTGACCTTCAGGGAGGAATAGCCTAATGATGTAAAGCAGCTAGCAGTGAACTAAAGCAGAGGGTCGTTGCCCTGAACTGTGTTCAGTTTTCAGCTAATTGTTGATAGTGTGACATCCATGGCTGCTGTTATTATTGTATTGATCCATCGCATTGCTGGTTTTCCCTAGGTCATCGGTATTTCTCAGTCTGTAGTCTAGGCAAAAATTTGGTACATCAGTTTGGTTTCTTCAAAACAGGAAAGAAAAGTAGAAAGACAGTTATTTGGTGAAGAGCCAGGACTTGTTTTGGCTTGGCTACTTCCCTTCACCTCTCATATGCTTCTTCTGGGAGATTCTGTCTGCTATTGCGAGGAGGCAGACATGAATGGACAGAGGCTCCAAGTCTTTTGTGCAGCTGTGGCAGCCAAAGTTTTGAAAGACCATTTTTGGGGGATTTTAGTTCATAGAGGTGCTGGGTTTGCACCAACAGATGGCAGGATGACATTGCACGAGTAGCATGGCTGGTGCTGTGTGGTATGCAGTGGCTGCCGCCCTCAGATTTCTACAAGTGGCCAGCACTGCTTGTGCGATGACAACCGTCAGTGTAGGTACTGCGAACAGAGTGCTGTGTGGAGAGGGACTGCATGGGCAGGAAGACTGATGAGGTGTGGCAGTTAGTGGATCGCCTGACTTGATGGGAGATCTGATTTTGGTGGGAACTCTTCCATTTTGCACACTGCGCATGCAGACTTCCTGTTCTAAGCTGGGTGAGTTCTCAGGTGTTGAATGAATGCAGCAGGAAAAAGCAGGCAGCAGGGCAAGGTTTTAGTCTGGAGTGGCCTCATGCATCAAGCTTTTGCATGCAGAAGGGCTTGGGGTTAGGGGATAGTCTCCTACAGGGGCTGTGCTGCCACTGCTGGGGGATGGACCATCTGGAGCCAAAAAGGTGAGAATTTCCCTTGAACGGATCTTTAAAAGAGTTGTAGTTGCTGGGATCTGCAGATTTCATGGACCCAGAGAGTCCTGTGGGTTCCTGGAGAATGAGGAATTCCTGGAGAATATATCACTATGGTGTTTATTTGCCACAGAGAAGGAGTTAACTTTTCATAAAGCACAAGTGCTGGTGGTGTTGAAAATTTCAAAGGACAGCTGACAGAAGCTATGAAATCAGAGGCCGCACTCTTAGAAGAGATTAAGAAACCTTCCAGGGTAGTCAAGGAAATGGTTGCAATGGAGTTGGGCACTCCAGATGCAGGGTTGAAGGTGGTGAGAGCATAAGAACATAAGGGTTGCCATATTGGGACAGACCGAAGGTCGATCAAGCCCAGCATCCTGTTTCCAACAGGGGCCATACACTCTGACGGTCTCTGTTTTTGTGTCACATAGAATGTGAACCTCACTGAACCCTGGAAAGTGGATATTAGCGATATACAAGAATTGATTTGAGTTGAATTGAATGTTGCTTATCCTAGAAATAAGCAGTGGATTTTCCCCAAGTCCATTTTAATAATGGCGTATGGAATTTTCTTTTAGGAAGCTATCCAAACCTTTTTTAAACCCCACTTAGCTAAAGGCTTTTACTACATTCTCTGGCAACGAATTTCAGAGTTTAATTCCACATTGAGTGAAGAAATATTTTCTCTGATTTGTTTTAAATTTACTACTTTGTAGCTTCTTTGCGTTCCCCCTAGTCGTAGTATTTTTGGAAAGAGTAAACGAGCGATTCACATCTACCTGTTCCACTCCACTCATTATTTTATAGATTTCTATCATGTCTCCCCTCAGCAGTATTTTCTCTAAGCTGAAAAGCCTAGCCACTTTAGCTTTTCCTCATAGGGAAGTTGTCCCATCCAGGAAATTATAGACCGGTGAGCCTGATGTCAGTGCCGGGCATTTGCCTCTTTCCTTGATGGGTAGGATCTTGTTTTGCATGGTTCTGTTTCCTAAATGACTCTATGTTCTTCAAATCCTTCCCCTGCAGCTGCTGAATAAGGACATACTCAGCCTGTCCCAGCTGATTTCTAAATTTTGTTGGGCGGGTAAGAAGACCAAGATCAGATATAATTGGCTAGTGGGTAGTTGAGCTTTGGGTGGACTAGGGATTCCAAATCTTAGGCTGTACAATCAGTCCTGTTTAACTAGACATTTATATGTTTGGCTATATCACGGTCAGGATTATACACCATATTCGTATGAAGTAGCTTTCTTTTCAGCCTACCATCTTACTTTATTAGTAAGAGTGCTCTACAGGGTACTCCTGAAATCATGGGGTTGAAGTGTACTACTTTGACCGTTAAGGGAAGCATGGAAGTTTCTAGTTTGCTTATTGGGCTTTTTGTCAAGTGGGAAGCATGAGATTTGATCTTATTGGAACTTATGTTTGTGCAGGCGAGGGTGCTGACACCATTGAATGACCTTATTGATTTGGAGATTAGGGAATGGGGAGACCAGTTTGCCTACTGTCAGTTAAAACATTATGTTCAAAGCGTAAATGGGGGAGCCCAGGGGTTACAGATGTGGGATTGTTTAAGAGCTTTCTTTGCCTCTATCTCAAAAGGAAGTTGTCTATATCTGATATTCATAAAGCGCTTAGTGGGCGGGTAGCAGGGAAGACTTGGAGTTGGTAAGAGGCAGATGGGAACAGGACCTAGGGCTTTCAGTACCAGATTGCGATATATCACTCACTTTAAAAAGTATTCCCAAGGTGGTTATGACCTCAGTTTTACAGGAAACACATTTCAGAATCTTGCATAGAGCTTATATCTCCCAATTAGAACTTTTTCACGTTGGGATGGTGCCCTTCACTCAATATATAAAATGTTTGGCTGCAGAGAACTCTCCCCCCCCCCCCCCAATTCTCTTTGGGGCTTTGCAAAGGTGCAATACATTTGGACAACATTGGGACAATTTTTCAAAGTCTTTGACTCCACATGTCTGCTTGCTAGGCAAGGTAGAACCTCGAGAATTTTGGGGGGGGGGAGGGTCAGTTTTTTCTGTTTTGGAAATTGAGGCTGGTGGATCTTAAGTGTTTTATGCAAGTGGATATCCACAGATCCTCTTTCATTCTGGAGCTGGAGGAATCGGATTCTTAACCTGGCCATTTGGGAAACTGGAGATGCCTCAGTTTTACACAAGCGCACTCAGAAGATTTTGACCATTTGGGATTCCTGTATTCAGTTGCTATCCACATCAGGCTGTGCTTATTGCTTAATAAATTGAGATCATGAGTGTTAATTGAGGGTGGACAGCAAGGTTTGGGACGAGTTTTCTGTGGTTATTTGTGGGGGGAGGGTTCTGTTGGTTACTGGTTAGGTTGTTGAGTTTCCAAGAACAAAAGTTTCTTAGACTTTTTTTGTATTGGTTGTATAGTGGATTGTCATAAAATAGAAGGTTAGGGGTGGACTGGGGTTTGGGTAGGAGCGGAGGGGATAAAACTGTTAAATGTTTGATGACAGAATTTATCATGCTGAGATTAGTGTTTCATTTGACATTTGATTTTCTGTTCTCCTGTGTTGTTGAAAGTATTTATTATGCATTACCATCAATAAAATATGTTGAAACATAAAAAATATATTCTTGTAGAATCAAAATTATTATTGAAAATTATATATGTAAGCCTACAATCTTTTGGTGGCCCCCTGGAGCTTTCACTTTACAGCCCTTTACATTAAAAAGGTTGCAGACCACTGCTCTAGGGTATACATATTCAGTTTCTCAAGTTTCTTCTCATACGTCTTTTGGTCCAAACCCTATATTATTTTTGTTGCTTTTCTTTCAAGCACTTCAAGTCTTTTTACATCCTTAGCAAGATACGACCTCCAAAACTGAACATAATACTCCAAGTGGGGCTTCACCAACAACTTGCATACTGGCATCTTTTCTTCTGCTGGTTATACCTCTTTTAATGCAGCCTAGCATCCTTCTGGCTACAGCCACTGCCTTGTCACATTGTTTCCCCGCCTTGCGATCCTCTTGCACATTCAGTGGTGTTCTACCCTATTTGCTTCTTCCCAGTCTTTGGTTATGGTGCCTTGGTAGGTGTATTCTTTTAAATCTAATATCTCAATTACAATTGCAGTTGTTCTTGGAATTAGAGCTGGGAGGATTGGGTCTACCAAATCTGAAACTATATAATAATGCTTGTTTATTAAGATATATTAGAGACTGAATGCTTGAAAAGCAGCAATTTACTTATTCTGTGCCTTACCATTTTCATTGTTTATTACATAAACCAAGCAGTAGGCTCCCCTATAATCTAAAAGGAAATGTCCTATTTCAACCATTGCGAGCTGTGTGGAGGGTGCTCATATAGAAAATGGTGGTAGATCTGACTGTAATTGACAAGATCTTCCTGAGTTTGGCTAATCCTACATTTGCAGACTGGGAGATAAATTATGATAAACTAAAAACAGCATAAGTACATAAGTAGTGCCATACTGGGAAAGACCAAAGGTCCATCTAGCCCAGCATCCTGTCACCGACAGTGGCCAATCCAGGTCAAGGGCACCTGGCACGCTCCCCAAACGTAAAAACATTCCAGACAAGTTATACCTAAAAATGCGGAATTTTTCCAAGTCCATTTAATAGCGGTCTATGGACTTGTCCTTTAGGAATCTATCTAACCCCTTTTTAAACTCCGTCAAGCTAACCGCCCGTACCACGTTCTCCGGCAACGAATTCCAGAGTCTAATTACACGTTGGGTGAAGAAAAATTTTCTCCGATTCGTTTTAAATTTACCACACTGTAGCTTCAACTCATGCCCTCTAGTCCTAGTATTTTTGGATAGCGTGAACAGTCGCTTCACATCCACCCGATCCATTCCACTCATTATTTTATACACTTCTATCATATCTCCCCTCAGCCGTCTCTTCTCCAAGCTGAAAAGCCCTAGCCTTCTCAGCCTCTCTTCATAGGAAAGTCGTCCCATCCCCACTATCATTTTTGTCGCCCTTCGCTGTACCTTTTCCAATTCTACTATATCTTTTTTGAGATACGGAGACCAGTACTGAACACAATACTCCAGGTGCGGTCGCACCATGGAGCGATACAACGGCATTATAACATCCGCACACCTGGACTCCATACCCTTCCTAATAACACCCAACATTCTATTCGCTTTCCTAGCCGCAGCAGCACACTGAGCAGAAGGTTTCAGCGTATCATCGACGACGACACCCAGATCCCTTTCTTGATCCGTAACTCCTAACGCGGAACCTTGCAAGACGTAGCTATAATTCGGGTTCCTCTTACCCACATGCATCACTTTGCACTTGTCAACATTGAACTTCATCTGCCACTTGCACGCCCATTCTCCCAGTCTCGCAAGGTCCTCCTGTAATCGTTCACATTCCTCCTGCGACTTGACGACCCTGAATAATTTTGTGTCATCGGCGAATTTAATTACCTCACTAGTTATTCCCATCTCTAGGTCATTTATAAATACATTAAAAAGCAACGGACCCAGCACAGACCCCTGCGGAACCCCACTAACTACCCTCCTCCACTGAGAATACTGGCCACGCAATCCTACTCTCTGCTTCCTATCTTTCAACCAGTTCTTAATCCATAATAATACCCTACCTCCGATTCCATGACTCTGCAATTTCTTCAGGAGGAAAAGGTAAGGGATATTTTCAGTGAGATTTTGGAACATGATATATTCATATTTGGGTTACCTAGAACCCTGTGTAAATTTGAGGACCAAAAGGATATGGAGGAGGTGACTCAAAGGTGGGAATACGACCTAGGGGTTCGCTTGGCAGATTGGGACATTCTGAATAACATTAAGGGTATCCTTCCATGGGCTCACATCTTGCTTCTGGGAGTGCTACTTTAGGATACTGCACAGAGCCTATTTCTCCCAAGCACAATTGTGTAACCTGGGAGAAATATTGTCTCCTTTTTGCACCAAATGTCATTGAGCTGAAAATACTTTGTCACACATTTTGGGGCTGCTCAATGATTATGTGTAAATATCTTTATTAAATTCACATTATGAAGAAATGTAAAACTTAATGCACAACAAACACCCAAAGACCCATCCCAACCCTTTATCTTCTCCCTATCACTCCCCCCCCCTCAAAACAATCATAGACAATTCCCCCATCGTGCCAAAATCACCTGCAAACACAAAGCTCTAATGTTTTCAGGAGAGCAGAGCGCACACATGAGGATAGGTAGCCAAATATGCAGACCAGGTGTGCAAGAAGTTTCTACATCCCCGGCCTGATTTCGTGTCCAACTGCTGCTGCTTGATGATTAAACAATTTTGGGCTGCAATAACCCATTATATGACCATTGCTCTAGGTTGCAGTCTCCCCAGAACAATTGCTATTGGATAAACAGGGGCCATTTAGAGGGAAGGATGGGGGGGGGGAGACTATTATTTTGTAAAATAGCCAAGTTGCAAGGAAATGTATTCTAAAATCATGGATGTTTCCTGAGGAGGCCTGGGGTTTCTCCAAACAGAAAAAACAATATTTATTGGTGTGGGATTCTTACATGCAAACACTTTAGCCTGAGGGGGCGCAGCCTTATCCCTAAACACCTTATGATAACGTGTAATAGTGACTAGTACACCAGAAGGATAATGGATAGATAGGGGCGGGAGAGAGGGAAGTAGGGGCTTTATGTCCGTGCTTTTAGGCTTGGTTGGTCATAGGAGCAAAAGACATCCATTTGCCATTGCTGGAAGTTGCAGATTACAGAGGAGTTTGGAAGTGGGGGGTGAGGATGGGTAGATGGGCCTGAAAAATCTTGGAAGGGGGGAGATAAGTTGTAAGAAGGGTTGTAATGCTTAAGATGTTCTTTTCTTTGTCTTGTTTTTATTGAAGATATGTTCCTCAATGAAACTGTTGTTGTTAATATGGAGGAGGGGGTGGAGGGTTAGGGTAGGGAACTATTGAACAACTTGTTTGATGTAGGATCAAATACCACTTTCTTTGTTCAATAAAAATTGCTTTAAACCAAATCTACTATCTCTCTCTCTCCTTGTTGCCATCACCAACTGCTTTGGGGAGCTTCATTGTGAGAAAGACCTTTGTTACTCACAGATGGGTCTGGATTGCCTTATTTTTGCAGGGTGGTTAGACAAAGCTTAGAGCTCAGATGTCCATCTAGTCAGCTGATGTCACTTTCTCCCTGGATGGCGAGGTTTTGAATGATAGGGGCTGAGCGAGTGAGTAGTGGGGTAGTGAGTGGCGGAGGCTTCATTGAGTGAGTGGATAAAGCCATTGTGAGGTATTTGTGTGTATGTGTGGTGTTATGTGTATACTTGTAGCTGTAGAGAGGGTGCAGATGAATGTGTCTGGGGAGGATGGAAGTGCTCAATCCAGCTCCCTTTTTCCCTTTCATGTTTTCTACCCTTCCTCCTCCCCACCCTCCCACTGTTTCCTATCACCTTCTGGCTAAAGATTCCTTCAGATCTTAGGGTAGTGGGCCAGGGGTCCCCACCACTGTTCTGCTTATGCCATGATCCCAGACCATCTTATCTCTGTCTTCTGGTGGCAGGGCCATGGATACTTGCCATTTTTCCACTTCAGGTCTTCTGGTGTAGGTTTCCCTGGACTGGAAGGAGTTGGGTCCCTTCCAAAACTCTTGCTTTTGCCGCTGCTACTGGTGCCTTGCTCTTCCTGTGCTGCAAGTGTTGGAGTCCCCCTTCTCCATTGTCTGCTGGATTCAGTTCCTTTGGAGATACCAACAAAAGTTTGAAATGCTCACTTTTAAAGTTCCTTATCAAAGATGGATGTTTTGAGCCTTCACTGATGGCATTGGCAGAGTAGCTACAGAGTTACACTTGGTAGACCAGAAATGATGTAAATTTACCTGATGCAAGTGGTCAGGAAAGAATGACCTGGTGGGTTGGTTTTGACCCCTAGGCCTTAGTTTCCCCTCCTGTGCCTTACCGGTATAAAAGCTGCTTGATCGCTGTGCACAAGCTGGGAAATGGTATTCTGTATCCAGTTGGTTGGCCCCTTTGGTATAACTTTGGCAGTAGCAATCAGCAAAGATGGAGACCAAAAAATGAAACAAATACCCTCTGGTTTATGATGCCTATGAATGAGCATAACGTCTTGGGACATGGAGCTAGGAAGTGATATATTGTCCATTTTGATACTAAGGACTTTTTATATATAAGCAATGAAATGTACAGTACAAAACATCCTTGCTGCAGGGATCTGTTGAGGTACATAAAACTGACTTAAGGATTAATACTGATTTTTCTTTTATTCTGCAACCTTTAAGAAATCCAACAGCAGTCTAAGTGATTTTCTCAGCGATGAAGATGATGGTGAAGTTCAAGTTAATAGAGAAACAATGAAGAAAAGTGTTCAAAGAAATGGCTCAGGTGACCTCTCTATATCTCAGAAGGCATCTGACTCACAAGTGCATGATCTGAAAGAAATGGAAGCAGAAAAAAACACAAGGTAAAGTGCTATACGCCAGAAGGGCATAGGGAGATAGATGTGGGAGAGAGCTACAGTGACAAACATGTGAATTAATGTTACTTATATGAAGCCAAAAATATTTTTAAATTCATAATTTGTAAATAAAAATAATGTGAATATTTGTAAAATGTGTTCTTCCTTATTGTCTACCAGAGCAGTCTAGACATATGGATTATGTACCTCTAGAAGCACAGGGAGACAGAGTACAAAAGGTTGAGAGTTCTGCCCTCTAAAGGGCACTGTCCAGCTTGCTTCTCCAAACCAATATTCTCTGTCTCAGTCAGGTGGTAGGTGGGTTATCCATGCATCTGCAGTCTGATATTTTGTGGGTGCTGCAAGTTCCTAGTTGGAGAACTGGGTGTCTAGTTGATATGGACAGTGCAAGGGACATATGAGCTTCTCTTGAAGCTTGTATGAGGAATCCAGGTTCCTCTCCCTGTCCAGGGTTCTAGAGCGCCATCGGTCTTCCTGGGGTGTGTCTTCCCTCCTAAGAAAGTTGTGACAGTGCTGTCATGAAATGCCTAGCCACCTGCCTGGGGTTACCTCATGGCCACTTAGAGGGTCTATCTCCAGCACAGCTCAGGTCAACCTGCACCTGCTGCTTGTGCTCTACACTTCCACCCTCCTCCCACTGACTGGGTCACAACCACCTCTGGGCAAGCCTTCCTCTCTCAAACTATCCCCAGTGATTTCTAGGTTACTGGAGCCACAGTCCCAGTGGCCCCAAAGTTTCTAGAAAACACTCACCCAATACACAAACCACCAGGATTCTTTATCAATCCAGACAAACAGGGCGAACAATTATGTTTATTCTCTTAAAAATATTGAACAGTGGAACAAAAGAGTGCAAATAGGCAAATAATAACAGGTAACTGAAATATAGATAAATTATAACACCAATTAAACATTTGCATACTGGCTAAACAGTACCCTGGGAAGGTCAGGACATATAATTCACAGAGCCTCAGCAAAGAGATCTGTCTCTCTTTCTTCCTGGCTAAGACTGAAGCAACAGTCAGCACCTGCTAGTTAATTTTCAAAACTCCAGGGAAATCAGAGCCCAACACAATCAAGTTTCAATTTAAAACTGGTTACATCACTACAGACACTTTCTATTATCTGTGTGCCAAATAAAGAAAGACAAGTCAGTCCTCTGTAACCGCTTTAAGCATAAACATGCACCATCTGCTGGCCAAATAGGAGAAATACATTCCAGAACATAATGCAGGAAAATATTCAATACTTTTTACATGCTTAAAACACACTGTTTCTTCACAAGTGCCCGTTGACAACATCCTTATGACTGCATAATTGAAAAATTGAGAGACCGCTTTCACTGTGTAGGTTGTTCTTAAGAAGGTGAACCCCTTGTATAGAGTCTGTTCTCAAAAGTGCCAGAAGTTTGAGGACCTGTGCCTTAGCTACCCCTGGCAGGAATCTTGCATTCTGGAGTCTTTTGGGAGGGAAGTGTTTTCAGGGCTCAGTGCTCATTTCCCACATCCAGTCTTACCAGCTCTACATAGTCATGTATTGAAGAACTTGGTATACAATGTGCTTAAGTTTTTGGACACTCTCCTCTTGGAGCAGACTGCAGAGCTTCCCCAGCTTTCAAGTAAGCAGGAGTATCGAAAGCACGTAGCTTGGATAACTTTTGATACTTTTGACTGGCAACCAGGCTTTCTGCCATAGGTATTGGTATGGACAAGAAAAAGAAAGGGATCAAGAGTACACCAACGAAACCAAGCAAAAAAAGCACACAAGGGTCTTCAAGACTAGTACATCTACTTTATTCATGAACGGCCTGACACGGGCCGTGTTTCGGCGATAGTCTGCCTGCGGCAGAGGTCAAGAGTGTCCAGAACCTCTATTTGAATATTGCGGACAGATCTTTAGAAAGCAAAACCAAAGAGAAACTCTCTGGATAAGTATCCGCTCAAATGTGGTTAGTGACTAATAACTTCCTTAGCAATGCCGATCTCACAAAAGATGCCGTCACTTAAAGAAAGCCTCCAAACAAAAACTTTAAGATCTTATCCTTACCAGGCAGCTAATCTTTGGAAATCTCTTCCTATTGAGTTTATTTATTTATTTATTTTGCTGCATTTGTATCCCACATTTTCCCACCTACTTGCAGGCTCAATGTGGCTTACAATATAATACAATCACATTGATGGAATAGAAATCAGAGTATATATAATAGATAAGGTGCATAGGAATATTATGGTAATCATATTAACGGAGAAGAATTTCAGAATTATTGCTGTTAAGGTTCATACGAAAATTATGTTGATTAAGAAGTGGGTAGATGGATAACAACATAATATAATGATATCAGGACAGGGTATGATTATCAGTAATTAGGGTGTAAATAAAATAGGTAAAATAAAAGAGTTAAGATTGTTCTCCGAGGACAAGCAGGCTGCTTGTTCTCACGACTGGGTTGACGTCCGTGGCAGCCCCCACCAACCGGAAGAAGCTTCGCGGGACGGTCGGCACGCAGGCCACGCCCACCGCGCATGCGCGGCCGCCTTCCCGCCCGTGCGCGACCGCTCCCGCCAGTTCCTTTTTTTCCGCGCCTGGAGAGAGTCGTGCTTTGCCGCTCTCTCTACTTCAGCCGCCGGACTCTTGCGATCGCGTATACGCGGATCGCGCTTCGTTAATTTAATTTAATTTCCTTTTATTATCTTTTCTTTTACAAAAAAAAAAAAAAAGACTGCGCGTGTGGAGCACGCGCTCCCCTTTTCCCTCGCTTCTAGCGGGGACGCCTCGTTGCGGCCTAGTGGCCGCTCGGTCGGCTAGTTTTTTCGTGGTGTGATTTTAGCCACCATTGCCGACTTTGACTTCGCCGACGCGATTTTTCCGTCGATGTCCTCGAAGGTCCTGAGTGGATTTAAAAAGTGTGGTCGCTGCGGCCGGCCGATCTCGCAGACCGACACCCACGCTTGGTGCCTCCAGTGCCTCGGGCCGGAGCACAATCTCAAGTCGTGCGCGCTGTGTCTCGGTCTCCGGAAACGGACTCAGGTTGCGAGGCAAGTTCTGCGGGACCGTCTTTTTGGAACTTGCGCCGGCCCCTCGACGTCGACCTCGACGGCATCGGTATCGAAGGCCGGATCTTCGGTACCGGTATCGATGCCCGAGACATCGGCACCGATGGCAGCGACCCCAGGAGAACAGGTCCCGTCGGCCCGCCGGTCCGCCGGTGAGAGTGGGGTTGAGAGGCCGCGTGGGCTGTCGGCCCCGGTCACTCCCTCAGCTCGTGAGCCACGGGACCGAACCCTGTCGGACCCGGTACCTCGAGACCGAGGGGGATCGACCTCCTCCTCCTCCATGCCCTCCGGCGCCGGTGACGTGCACCGGAAAAAAGACAAGAAGCGCCGTCACCGGGAGCCCTCGGTGCACCCTGAAGGGGAGTCGACGCCGAAGCGTCATCGCAGAGAGGAGAGATCTCCGTCGGTGGTGGAGGTACCGACGCGTCGGGGTTCCGGCACCTCGGTGCCGTCTCCTGGCCCCCAGCAGCTTCTGGCACCGACACCCTTACCGGCCCCACCGCCTTTCCCGGCAGCGGGCCTGGACGAGTGCCTCAGAGCCATCCTTCCGGGGATCCTGGAAGGGCTGATGCGCCAGGCTGTGCCGGCGTCGGGGGTGCTTGCGCCCCCGGCGCCGATGACTGTGGCGCCGGTGAGCTCTAGCCCGGCGCCGGGGCTGTCGACACCGCCGCCGCTTGCGGTGCCGGTCTCGACCGCCACGCAGGTGGAGTCCCCGTCGACGTCGATGGAGGGAGCTCCGTCCCCGCCGGCGCGGGAGTCCACCGCTCGACGACACCGAGGCCTCGGTGCCTCGACGTCGAGCCGGGCCCGGTACCGGACTCAGCTACATGAGCTAATGTCCGATACCGAGGATGAGGACTCGTGGGGGGAAGAGGAAGACCCGAGATATTTCTCCTCAGAGGAGTCTAAGGGCCTTCCCTCGGACCCCACGCCGTCACCGGAGAGGAAGCTCTCACCTCCTGAGAGTCTCTCCTTTGCCTCCTTTGTGCGGGATATGTCTATAAGCATTCCCTTTCCCGTGGTCTCTGTGGAAGAGCCGAGGGCCGAGATGCTCGAGGTCCTCGACTATCCATCACCACCTAGAGAGTCCTCCACGGTACCGCTGCACAATGTCCTGAAGGAGACGCTGCTTCGGAACTGGGTGCGACCACTAACTAACCCCACCATTCCCAAGAAAGCAGAGTCCCAGTACAGGATCCACTCTGACCCAGAGCTCATGCGGCCCCAGTTGCCCCATGACTCAGCGGTCGTGGATTCTGCTCTCAAGAGGGCACGGAGTTCGAGGGATACCGCCTCGGCGCCCCCGGGGCGGGAGTCTCGCACTCTGGACTCATTTGGGAGGAAGGCCTACCAATCCTCCATGCTCGTGACCCGCATCCAATCTTACCTGCTCTATATGAGCATCCACATGCGGACCAATGTGCAACAGCTGGCGGACCTGGTCGATAAGCTCCCGCCGGAGCAGTCCAGGCCATATCAGGAGGTGGTCAGGCAGCTGAAGGCGTGCAGAAAGTTCCTGTCCAGGGGGATTTTTGACACCTGTGACGTGGCATCTCGTGCTGCGGCCCAAGGTATAGTGATGCGCAGGCTCTCATGGCTGCGTGCCTCTGACCTGGACAACCGCACCCAGCAGAGATTGGCTGACGTCCCTTGCCGGGGGGATAATATTTTTGGCGAGAAGGTCGAGCAGATGGTTGACCAACTGCATCAGCGGGAAACCGCTCTCGACAAGCTCTCCCACCGGGCGCCTTCAGCACCCGCCCCCGCGGGCGGGCGTTTTTCCCGGGCTCGGCAGGCTGCACCCTATTCTTTTGCGAAGCGTAGGTACAACCAGCCGGCCCGAAGGCCTCGTCAGGCACAGGGACAGCCCCAGCGCGCTCGTTCCCGTCAACAGCGTGCGCCTAAGCAGCCCCCTGCGCCTCCACAGCAAAAGCCGGGGACGGGCTTTTGACTGGATCCACGGGAACATAGCCGCCCTACAAGTGTCCGTACCGGACGACCTGCCGGTCGGAGGGAGGTTAAAATTCTTTCACCAAAGGTGGCCTCTCATAACCTCCGACCAGTGGGTTCTCCAAATAGTGCGGTGCGGATACGCCCTGAATTTGACCTCCCTGCCTCCAAATTGTCCTCCGGGAGCTCAGTCTTTCAGCTCCCATCACAAGCAGGTACTTGCAGAGGAACTCTCCGCCCCTTCTCAGCGCCAATGCGGTCGAGCCCGTACCACCCGGGCAGGAAGGGCAGGGATTCTATTCCAGGTACTTCCTTGTGGAAAAGAAAACAGGGGGGATGCGTCCCATCCTAGACCTGAGAGGCCTGAACAAATTCCTGGTCAAAGAAAAGTTCAGGATGCTTTCCTTGGGCACCCTTCTGCCAATGATTCAGAAAAACGATTGGCTATGTTCCCTGGATTTAAAGGACGCATACACTCACATCCCGATACTGCCAGCTCACAGACAGTATCTCAGATTCCGCCTGGGCGCACGGCATTTTCAGTATTGTGTGCTGCCCTTTGGGCTCGCCTCTGCCCCACGAGTGTTTACAAAGTGCCTCGTGGTGGTAGCGGCCTACCTACGCAAGCTGGGAGTGCACGTGTTCCCATATCTCGACGATTGGCTGGTCAAGAACACCTCGGAGGCAGGAGCCCTCCGGTCCATGCAGTGCACTATTCAGCTTCTGGAGCTGCTGGGGTTTGTGATAAATTACCCAAAGTCCCATCTCCAGCCAACCCAGTCTCTGGAATTCATAGGAGCTCTGCTGAATACCCAGACGGCTCAGGCCTACCTTCCCGAAGCGAGGGCCACCAATCTCCTGGCCCTGGCTTCGCAGACCAGAGCGTCTCAGCAGATCACAGCTCGGCAGATGTTGAGACTTCTGGGTCATATGGCCTCCACAGTTCATGTGACTCCCATGGCTCGTCTTCACATGAGATCTGCTCAATGGACCCTAGCTTCCCAGTGGTTCCAAGCCACCGGGAATCTAGAGGATGTCATCCGCCTCTCCACCAGTTGCCGCACTTCACTGCTCTGGTGGACCATACGGACCAATTTGACCCTGGGACGCCAATTCCAAATTCCGCAGCCCACGAAAGTGCTGACGACGGATGCATCTCGCCTGGGGTGGGGAGCCCATGTCGATGGGCTTCACACCCAGGGTCTGTGGTCCCTCCAGGAAAAGGATCTGCAGATCAACCTCCTGGAGCTCCGAGCGATCTGGAACGCACTGAAGGCTTTCAGAGATCGGCTGTCCTGCCAAATTATCCAAATTCGGACAGACAATCAGGTTGCAATGTATTACGTCAACAAGCAGGGGGGCACCGGATCTCGCCCCCTGTGTCAGGAAGCCGTCGGTATGTGGCGTTGGGCGTGTCGGTTCGGCATGCTTCTCCAAGCCACGTACCTGGCAGGCGTAAACAACAGTCTGGCCGACAGACTGAGCAGAGTCATGCAACCGCACGAGTGGTCGCTCCATTCCAGAGTGGTACGCAAGATCTTCCGAGAGTGGGGCACCCCCTCGGTGGATCTTTTCGCCTCTCAGACCAACCACAAGCTGCCTCTGTTCTGTTCCAGACTTCAGACACACGGCAGGCTAGCGTCAGATGCCTTTCTCCTTCATTGGGGGACCGGCCTCCTGTATGCTTATCCTCCCATACCTTTGGTGGGGAAGACCTTACTGAAGCTCAAGCAAGACCGCGGCACCATGATTCTGATAGCGCCCTTTTGGCCCCGTCAGATCTGGTTCCCTCTTCTTCTGGAGTTGTCCTCCGAAGAACCGTGGAGATTGGAGTGTTTTCCGACTCTCATTTCGCAGAACGACGGAGCGTTGCTGCACCCCAACCTTCAATCCCTGGCTCTCACGGCCTGGATGTTGAGGGCGTAGACTTCGCTGCGTTGGGTCTGTCTGAGGGTGTCTCCCGGGTCTTGCTTGCCTCTAGGAAGGATTCCACTAAAAAGAGTTACTTTTTCAAGTGGAGGAGGTTTGTCGTTTGGTGTGAGAGCAAGGCCCTAGAACCTCGTTCTTGCCCTGCACAGAACCTGCTTGAATACCTTCTGCACTTATCAGAGTCTGGCCTCAAGACCAACTCAGTAAGGAATCACCTTAGTGCGATTAGTGCTTACCATTATCGTGTGGAAGGTAAAGCCATCTCTGGAGAGCCTTTAGTCGTTCGATTCATGAGAGGCTTGCTTTTGTCAAAGCCCCCTATCAAGCCTCCTACTGTGTCATGGGATCTCAACGTCGTCCTCACCCAGCTGATGAAACCTCCTTTTGAGCCACTGAATACCTGCCATCTGAAGTACTTGACCTGGAAGGTCATTTTCTTGGTGGCAGTTACTTCAGCTCGTAGGGTCAGTGAGCTTCAAGCCCTAGTAGCTCATGCTCCATATACTAAATTTCATCACAACAGAGTAGTGCTCCGCACTCACCCAAAGTTCCTGCCGAAGGTGGTGTCGGAGTTCCATCTTAACCAGTCAATTGTCTTGCCAACATTCTTCCCCAGGCCGCATACCCGCCCTGCTGAACGTCAGTTGCACACATTGGACTGCAAGAGAGCATTGGCCTTCTATCTGGAGCGGACACAGCCCAACAGACAGTCCGCCCAATTGTTTATTTCTTTCGACCCTAACAGGCTAGGGGTCGCTGTCGGGAAACGCACCATCTCCAATTGGCTAGCAGATTGCATTTCCTTCACTTACGCCCAGGCTGGGCTGACTCTTGAGGGTCATGTCACGGCTCATAGTGTCAGAGCCATGGCAGCGTCGGTGGCCCACTTGAAGTCAGCCACTATTGAAGAGATCTGCAAGGCTGCGACGTGGTCATCTGTCCACACATTCACATCTCATTACTGCCTCCAGCAGGATACCCGACGCGACAGTCGGTTCGGGCAGTCGGTGTTGCAGAATCTGTTTGGGGTGTAAATCCAACTCCACCCTCCAGGACCCGAATTTATTCTGGTCAGGCTGCACTCTCAGTTAGTTGTTCTTCGTAGGTCAATTTCTGTTGTACCCTCGCCGTTGCGAGGTTCAATTGACCTGGGTTATTGTTTTGAGTGAGCCTGAGAGCTAGGGATACCCCAGTCGTGAGAACAAGCAGCCTGCTTGTCCTCGGAGAAAGGGTATGATACATACCTGTAGCAGTTGTTCTCCGAGGACAGCAGGCTGATTGTTCTCACCTACCCTCCCTCCTCCCCTTTGGAGTTGTGTGTTTCATATTTTATTGCTTGTCATTCAACTGGCGGGAGCGGTCGCGCACGGGCGGGAAGGCGGCCGCGCATGCGCGGTGGGCGTGGCCTGCGTGCCGACCGTCCCGCGAAGCTTCTTCCGGTTGGTGGGGGCTGCCGCGGACGTCAACCCAGTCGTGAGAACAATCAGCCTGCTGTCCTCGGAGAACAACTGCTACAGGTATGTATCATACCCTGATTATTCCCATATATTTTTTCTGAGAGATCTAAAGACTTTTCTATTTGCTAAATATATATCTGGTAAGCTGAATGATGATTTATTATATAAATTGGTTAGATATCTATTGATTTTTGACTGTAACTGTTTTAATCTGTTTGATTGTATTCTAGATGTTTTATTGTTAACTGCCTTGAACCCTTTTGAGAATTTGGTGTTATAGAAGTCTTAGATATTTGTGATTTAGCTTTTTTTCTGCAGCTTTGGACCCAGCAGCTGCTCAAAAGGTGGTTTTGCCCTGCCTGAACTCTGAGCATAGCTGGTGGATTGTATGTAATGCTTAGAATCTGGGGGGGAAATGTGTGTAAGAAGCAGTATGTGCTGGTATATGTTATCTGGGCTATCCTGCACTAGCAACCATGTTATGAAATAGTCTGATGGTACACCAAAACCAAAGAGTAGGGTGGGTAGGCTGTTCTGAAGACTTCAAGGGAGAAGCTGTGTTGAGTCATCTTGTGTATTTTAATAAAATATCTCACATAAGAATCATTTCATCTTCCTTGCGTTCTTCGGAAGAATCTACCCACCCTATTCTTTGGGTTTGGTGTTTTACGGTCATAGGGATACAGTGTTCCTCCACACCTTGTGACTGACTCTCCGCCTCATAGTCTGACAGTATCACATGATCATAACCTGAGGAGCGTGTTGCAGTGGCAGCCATGTGAGTCTGTTCATACCATGGCCATATGGAGCCTACATGCATGCCTCTTTGACCAGTCACCTTCTTTCTGTGTGTTTTCACTTTAAGTGAATTCTCTGAAAGGTCTCACTTAATTCTTGTACCATATTCCAAAGTGATGAATTTTTCACAGTGGAACCATCTGTGGATTTAAAGTTTTAAGTTCAATAATTTTTTATTAAAGAAGTTGCAATTTAACATTGTAATTGAGTCTTATGTACAATCTTCTTTATCATATTTCTTGTTAACTTTAACCAATTCTAACACCAACAACTATGCACTTTTATTATTATTATTCTCCCCTCTTTCTTCCCCTCCCTCCCGTCCTCCCTTCCCTATCTACCCCCCCACCTGCCCCCTCCCCCCTCCCTCTCCCTCTTCTCTTTCTATTATATTAACATCTTTCAGTCATCTGGTTATTGATTATACATTTGTAACGTATTCAATAGTAAACTGCGGGCTCTACCCCCCATCGATTGTATATAAGGTTCCCAAATTGCCAAAAACTCCTTTTTCTTTTTGGGGGTATCTCTCGCATCTCTGGCCTCCCACGTAGCGAGCCTCTGCAGCCCGCTACGCCAGTGCCAATACGAGGGAGCCTCTTCCATTATCCAATATTGCATTATACACATTTTCCCAATGATATTAACTTTATACATGAATTGGCGTTCTGCTTTTCTCAAATTTATCCTGCTTCCTTTATACCCCAGTATACACCTCTGGGGCGTTAGCATAACTGATTTATGTAAGATATATGCACAATATTGTTTTATTCTCATCCAGAATCTCTGTATAGAAACACAGCTCCATAGCATATGTAAAAGCGACGGATCCGTGTCTCCACATTTGTAGCATTTACTCTCTGCTATACGTCCCGCATAATATGCTTGTTTTGGTGTGAAGTACCCCCGCATGATTATACGATACTGAGTTTCCCTATGTCTGGCATAATATAGATTATCTTTAATCTCTGTCATGTGTGTTAGAATGTTAGCTTCTGTAATTGTCTGTCCTAGATCATGCGTCCATTTTAGGGCCACTCCTGTGAGTGACTGAGGTACTTTCAGCTGCATTATGGCTATATGTATCCCCGATACCGTAACTCTTTCTATCCCTGGGGGTAGAAAAAAGTGCTCCAACAGAGGGTATAGCTCTCTAGTACACCCCTCTCTCATCAATCTAGTCATATACATTTTCATCTGCAGGTATGAGTACCAATCTACGTTGTCCTCCCCAACTATCCGTCCCAATTCTCCTTGTGTCAATATCCGCCCTGTATGGTGCAATACATCCGCCACTACCACCACCCCTTCTGTTGCCCATCTGTGGTGTCTAATTGATTGAATCCCCGATTGGAAATCGGCATTCCCCATTATTGGTATCATGTCTGTACATCTAGGGTTCTTCCCCAAAAGACGAATTACATAGTCCCATGTCTTTCTCATTGGGGCTAATAAAAGATGCTGCCTCCACTCTATAGGGATCTTATGTGCCGGAGCATGTAATAAGTAATAGGGGTGATATGGTTTAAATAGGCTTCTTTCTATCTCCCATGGGGTGTATTCTTCCGTTCCTAGTATCCAATCTGCCATATGCCTTAATAAACATGCCCAATTATAATCTCGTATATTAGGTAGCCCCAATCCTCCTTTCTGCAATTTCCCCTCCAGATTTTCAAATTTAATTTTTGGTTTCTTGCCCCCCCAGCAGAAGTAGGATACCATTCTCTTTAATTTTTTAACATCTTTCTGTTGCAGGTATAATGGTAGCTGTCGTAGTACATACAGCCATCGGGGAAATAGTACCATGCTATAAAGACTAATTCTACCATTTAATGTCAACGGCAATGTGTGCCAATGTACCAATGTCTGCTTCGTCTGCCTCAGCAGATTATCTATGTTTGTCCTATAAATTTTGCCCGGATCCGCTGTCAGATTTATTCCTAGATACTTAAATTCACCTGTGACCCATCGTAAGGGAAACTCCCCCCTCCACCCCGCCAGCATTGTATCTTGCGTTGGCATACTTTCTGATTTCTGCATATTTAATTTAAAGCCCGAAAATGAGCCATATTCTTTGAATCGTTCTAGTAATACCGGTAATGCCACCTGTGGTTTAGTAAGGTGGACCAAAAGGTCATCAGCGAATGCCGAGATTTTAAATTCATGAGTTCCCATTCTCACCCCTGTGATCTCCTGGTCTTCTAGTATTGTCCGTATCAGCGGATCCAGGGTTAACGCGAACAACAAGGGGGATAAGGGGCATCCTTGTCGTGTGCCTCTACCAATCTCAAACAGTTCAGTATAGTCCCCATTGACATAGAGCCTGGCTAAGGGATTTTTATATAAAGCGGCTATAACCTTCACAAATGACCCTGCAAACCCATATGCTTTCATTGTCCGAAACATAAATCCCCAGTCTACTCTATCGAACGCCTTTTCGGCGTCGAAACTTATGAGTAAAGATTCTTCTTTCTTTCTTCTCACCCATTCTAATGAGGCTAATATTTGTCTAATATTTTTGACTATCTGTCTCCCTTTAATGAAGCCTCCTTGTGGTAAGGCTATGATGTCTGGCAATATCTTGGCTAGTCTATTGGCATAAATACCCGCCAATAGCTTGGTTTCATAATTAATCAAGGAAATTGGCCTATAGGACTCTGGCCTGTTCAGGTCCTTTCCTGGTTTAGGAAATACCACGATGTCTGCCACTCGGAGTGTCTCAGGTAGACTTTCCTGATCTACTGCCCGCTGGAAGGCCATCATTATTGGGTTCCCAATCTCTGCCTCTAACATTTTGTAGAACTCAGCTCGATACCCATCAGGTCCCGGAGCTTTTTGTAAAGGGCTACTTTTGATTGCCCTGGTTATTTCATCTAAGTCTATGGGTTGATTAATTATTTCCCTCTGAGCTTCTGTTATTTGTGGTATTACTATATTATCTAGATATAGCTCTGGCTCTAACTGGTCTTCTGTAGTTGCCTGGTAGAGTTGGGTATAATAGTCAAGGAATATTTGTCTAATTTTACTCTCTGAATGTGTTACCGTTCCTGAGGGGAACTGTAAAGTAATCACCCTTTGTGGGCCAGTCTTTTTCCTGATCAGCCCTGCTAGCATTTTGCCTTGCTTATTCCCAAATTTATAAAGTTGATATCTATAGTATATTGCGGATTTAATAGCTCTTTGATGGATTAAAGTATTTAAATTTATCTGTGTGGCTAGTAATTGCTCTCTTATTGTGGCTTGAGCTGTGTCTCCATATTGCCGTCGCAATTTAACTAATTGTTTCCCTAGCCTGAGTATTTCCTGTTCTCGTCTTTTTTTCTTTCGGCTGCAATAAGCTATTATTTCTCCTCGGAGTACAGCTTTCGCTGCCTCCCAGTATAATATAGGGTCTGATGTATGTTTCTCATTATGAATTTTATATTCCATCCATTTCTCTCTTATATATCTCAAAAATTCCTCATCATAATAAAGCTCAATTGGAAATATCCATTTCCTTCTCTTATATTGCGTATCTTGTCTATTGATGATAATATAGATTGGCGCGTGATCAGATATTACAGTAGCATCTATGCCTGCCCCTTGTACATCTGGGAGAGCCCCCTCATTAATTAAAAGATAATCAATCCGGGATTGAGTATGATGCGCTCTTGAATAGTGTGTATAGTCTCTAAGATCTGGATTTAATATTCTCCACACATCTAGAGCTTCCAGTGCATCACACATCCAAGCAATGCCTTTCATATGATCCCCTTTTCCTTTCCCTTTGGTATAAGTCTTATCTATAGTTTCATCTGCCACAATGTTAAAGTCTCCCCCTATTACCGTCTGCACTTGCGGATCTTGTATTGTTATGGTTTGGATACGCTTAATTAAATTTTGAAAAAACTTTTTGCTGTACACATTCGGGGCATACACATTCACCAGCAGCATTGGCCTTCCATCAATCTGTACCTTAGCTATGATAAATCGGCCCTCTGGGTCCATATATACATGCTGCTGGGTTACCTGGAGCGTTTTATGAATCAATATTGCTACTCCTGCTTTTTTCCCCACTGCTGGGGCCTCTAATATCGTTCCCACCCACCATGTTTTTAGTTTTGCATGTTCCTGTGTTGTTAAATGTGTTTCTTGTATCATGGCTATCATTGCTCCCTTTTTGCGTAATTCCCCCATTATTTTTTTCCTCTTAATGGGCGAGCCTATACCTCCAACATTCCATGAGTATATTTTCATATCTTTCATGTTATTCCTCCATATTTTGCTTCTAATAGCTGGCTAAGTTCCTGCCATTTCCCGGGCTGCTGTCCCAGCTGCAGCAGTCCCTCATAATTACCATATGTCTTACATTGCGACTGAAAGTGTCTATAACCAAATGATTCCATCCCCTTTCCCCTTTGAGAAGAAGTTACCTTTATCTTTTCCTTTTTGCATATATTGCATCCCCTCCCCCTATCTCCTTTCCCCCCTGCCCTCCCTCCATCCCTTAACATTAACCAAACTTTCCCCCCCGTTTGGCTGGTCACAACTAACCAATGCTTACCTCCCCTCCCCGCTCTAGTCTTAGTCTAATTTCTCTTTCCCCCTCCTCCAATAAGGATACTATACTATTAACATCATTCGCTCCCTTTCTTATGTGTATAGTAATTACTTCCCTACTTCATCCCCTATAAGGATTTCACCTATAGCATGTATGTTTGTACATTATCTTCTCCCCTCTTTTTTAACTTTCAATTCAAGTCCAACTACAACATTTACCAAGTCCTGTTCAATGTATGCTTTAAGTTCTTACAAACTCTCCTGCTCTCGTCGACCGTTTCAGATTCACACAGGTCAAGTAGATCCAGTCTCTGCCGGCTCTGCTTCCGCTGCCCTCTCCAAGTCGGCTACAAAGGCTCCCGCTTCTTTCTCCGATGTAAATATTTTTATATTTCCATTATATGTCAGTTTCAAAGTGGCGGGATATTGCAGTGAGAAGCGAATCTTCATCTTAAATAGTTTTGAACATACTGATGAAAATGCCCGCCTTTTTGCTGATATTCCAGCCGAATAGTCTTGGAAACATAGGATCTTCTTGCCTTCATAAGTTAGAGTCGCTGCCGAGCGTGCTGTCTGTAGTATACACTGTTTGTGCACAAAATTTAATATCTTGCAGATTACCACTCGTGATGTATTTTTCCCCATCTGGCGAGTTCCCAGACGATGAGCTCGCTCTATTCTCAATGGGCCTATTGACTCTGGAAAATCCACCTGTGTGTTTAGCCATTGTTCCAGGGTTTTTTCCAACTGACGGGCCCCCAACGCCTCTGGCAGACCACCAAGCGAATATTGTTCCGTCTGGAACGATTCTCTAAATCTTCGATTTTGTTTTCCATGTCTGCCACCAGTTTCTTCATGTTTCCCTGGTCCTTCTCCACTTCTGTTATGCGATCTTCCACCGCACTGGTCCGTGTCTGGAATGCTACACATTCTTTTGTCAGTTCTCCGATTTTAGCGTTCAGCTGTTCCAGCTTGCCGTCCAGCTTTTGATCGATCGGGCCCAGACGCCGCTCAAGCAGATCCTCCATTACTACTGTTAGTTCTGACGTTATCTCCGCTATCCACGCGGAGGAGACCGATGTTCCCGCCTCAGGAGGAGACGCCGCCATTTTGTATTCGGTCGTCTTTCCCCTCTGCTTGTCCCGCGCCGCTAATCTCGCTGTCATTTTCAGTTTTCACCAGCTGTACTGCCGACAGGAGCGCTCCCCAAATGCTGTGCTACAATTTTTTATATTTTGAAGGGTTCGATTCTTTTGCAGATTCGCAAACGGGTAGGTCGGCGACGGAGAGAGATTCACCCGCGACCGCTCTCCATCACAGCATCACGTGACCTCCCCTGTGGATTTAAAGTTTTATTAGCACCTGGGCAGCAAAACAATGGTATTTCTAAAAATGTAGTCAGAATCTGGTATTGCTGCAAACAGCCAAGGCAGCCAGTTCATAGTTCTGTGCTGAAGAATTTAACAAAAATACGACCTCAGAAGAATCACTTGGTTATTTGGGTCAAAGTTGTACAATTGCAAAGGTTTGCATTTTCCCAGACTGAATATCAACCGTCTGTAAGGGAACTTCATTCAGATCATACTGTTGATCTGTTTTTGGTCACTGAGAGTAGCCAATTGTTACTTTCAGCCAGTGCTTTTTTTGTGCCGGTACGCGACGGTATGGCGTACCGGCACCTTTTTTCTGGGGCTCCCCTGCTCGCTCCCTGCTGTTTGCACCGATCCCTGCCTCGTAAAACTTATTTTTTTGCGAACCAGCAGACTGAAGAAATAAAACAAACAGCTGACAGGCTTGCCTCCTTCGATCGCGTCGGCCGCTTCCTTTCCCTGCATTCTGAGCGCGTCCCGCCCTCCTCTGATGTCATTTCCTTTCCTCGAGGGCGGGAAACGGAGTTAAGAGAACAGATAGAGAGCAGCAGAATCAGACACTTGGACCAGTATGGATAGAAAACAGTCACCAGACAAAAAAGGTAGAAAAAAATTCTTTTATTTTCATTTTAGTGTTTGGAATTTGTCCAATTTGAGAATTTACATCTGTTGTCTTATTTTGCACTGGGTATACTGGAGCTGTAACATCTTACAGAAATGATTTATAATGAAAAAAAATCACAAGTTATTGTTGTTCTCCTATACTAGTATATTTTCAATGATGTCTGTTTATATGCGCCATGGCTGATATAAGGGGTGTGGCTAATGTGGGTGTGGCTATCATAGGGGTGGAGCCATATGTGGTGACCCCGCCCATAATGAGTACCGGCACCTTTTTTTCTACAAAAAATGCACTGCTTTCAGCACTGACACAGTATGCAGACAGTTCCATTGAATCATTTAGCAGAGGTGAAATGGTTCTAAATACTGGGACTGGATTTGAGGCCATGGAATTCCCAAAGGGAATATGCTGCATTTCTGTGGCTTTAATATAACTTGGTTCTCTGTACATTTCTGGCCATTGAGTGCCATGAGTATAGTAGTACTGACAATTTTATATAAGGCATGAACTACAGATTGTTTTTGTAACACAGCACATTCTATTTTTACCTTGTGCAGCAGCAAGAGACCATCAAATGGTGATACCCTGGAACTTACAGAGGAGGCTCCAATTGTTAACCTGACTCTGGATAGATTAGCGTTACTGGGTCGGATACACTTGGCCAGAGTTATAATTGAATCTTTAAAAATCCCTTCAGATAACATCCAGATCACACAAGCCAAACAAGCCAATAAAGGCAAACCCCCACGACCAGCCTCTTCTGTAAAAAGGTAAGAAGCACCTTCTTATGTTCATCCAGATAATAATATTGTTCATTTAAAGGAATCTTAAGCTGATTCTTTCCTTCTCGCTTTTAACTTCTCAGCAGTCTGTTACCTCATCCCTACAAGTAATCTCTGTATTTCCATTGATGTCAGTATTTAGAAGTTTTACTTAATCTTTACAGCTGAAGTAAAGTTTGTGTTGGGGGGAGAAAAAAAAGCTGTGCTGAGCTTTAGTGCAGTTTGTTGCATTAAATGTAATTCTATATGCAGCTAATTAGCATGTATTTCCTTGCTAAATGCGTGGAGGAGTGGCCTAGTGGTTAGGGTGGTGGACTTTGGTCCTGAGGAACTGAGTTCGATTCCCACTTCAGGCACAGGCAGCTCCTTGTGACTCTGGGCAAGTCACTTAACCCTCCATTGCCCCATGTAAGCTGCATTGAGCCTGCCATGAGTGGGAAAGCGCAGGGTACAAATGTAACAAAAATAAAATAGATACTATTGGAGATTCTACATGGAATGTTGCTACTATTGGAGATTCTACATGGAATGTTGCTATTCCACCAGCAACATTCCATGTAGAAGGCTGCGCAGGCTTCTGTTTCTGTGAGTCTGACGTCCTGCACGTACGTGCTGGACGTCAGACTCACAGAAGCAGAAGCCTGCGCGGCCACATTGGTGATCTGCAAGGGCCGACTTCTACATGGAATGTTGCTAGTGGAATAGCAACATTCCATGTAGAATCTCAAATAGTAGCAACAGTGGAGGAGTGGCCTAGTGGTTAGTTAGGGTGGTGGACTTTGGTCCTGGGGAACTGAGGAACTGAGTTCGATTCCCACTTCAGGCACAGGCAGCTCCTTGTGACTCTGGGCAAGTCACTTAACCCTCCATTGCCCCATGTAAGCCGCATTGAGCGTGCCATGAGTGGGAAAGCACAGGGTACAAATGTAATAAAAATAAAATAGATACTATTGGAGATTCTACATGGAATGTTGCTACTATTGGAGATTCTACATGGAATGTTGCTACTATTGGAGATTCTACATGGAATGTTGCTATTCCACTAGCAACATTCCATGTAGAAGCCTGCGCGGCCACATTGGTGATCTGCAAGGGCCGACTTCTACATGGAATGTTGCTAGTGGAATAGCAACATTCCATGTAGAATCTCAAATAGTAGCAACAGTGGAGGAGTGGCCTAGTGGTTAGTTAGAGTGGTGGACTTTGGTCCTGGGGAACTGAGGAACTGAGTTCGATTCCCACTTCAGGCACAGGCAGCTCCTTGTGACTCTGGGCAAGTCACTTAACCCTCCATTGCCCCATGTAAGCCGCATTGAGCGTGCCATGAGTGGGAAAGCACAGGGTACAAATGTAACAAAAATAAAATAGATACTATTGGAGATTCTACATGGAATGTTGCTACTATTGGAGATTCTACATGGAATGTTGCTATTCCACTAGCAACATTCCATGTAGAAGGCTGCGCAGGCTTCTGTTTCTGTGAGTCTACATGGAATGTTGCTAGGCCACCCCTCCACTGTTGCTACTATTTGAGATTCTACATGGAATGTTGCTACTATTGGTGATTCTACATGGAATGTTGCTACTATTGGAGATTCTACATGGAATATGGCTATTCCACTAGCAACATTCCATGTAGAATCTCAAATAGTAGCAACAGTGGAGGAGTGGCCTAGTGGTTAGTTAGGGTGGTGGACTTTGGTCCTGGGGAACTGAGGAACTGAGTTCGATTCCCACCAGGCACAGGCAGCTCCTTGTGACTCTGGGCAAGTCACTTAACCCTCCATTGTCCCATGTAAGCTGCATTGAGCCTGCCATGAGTGGGAAAGCGTGGGGTACAAATGTAACAAAAATAAAATAGATACTATTGGAGATTCTACATGGAATGTTGCTACTATTGGAGATTCTACATGGAATGTTGCTATTCCACTAGCAACATTCCATGTAGAAGCCTGCGCGGCCACATTGGTGATCTGCAAGGGTCGACTTCTACATGGAATGTTGCTAGTGGAATAGCAGCATTCCATGTAGAATCTCAAATAGTAGCAACAGTGGAGGAGTGGCCTAGTGGTTAGGGTGGTGGACTTTGGTCCTGAGGAACTGAGTTCAATTCCCACTTCAGGCACAGGCAGCTCCTTGTGACTCTGGGCAAGTCACTTAACCCTTCATTGCCCCATATAAGCCGCATTGAGCCTGCCATGAGTGGGAAAGCGCAGGGTACAAATGTAACAAAAAAAAAAAAGATTAGTGCAGTAGTTTACTTCAGTTTAGTGCTGATTTTTGTGGCGCACAATGATCCTTGCTGCTTCAAAAGTAATTATTGCCTACAAAAAAATCAGTACAACACTAGAAGGAAACAGCTGTACTGGGACTAGCATAGTTCATTACATTGGCCGTAAGTTTGTATCAGAGGCAGTGGAGGATGACATGACATCCCATAGTCTCTAGGAGCATCAGTGTGAGAAGCAGGATTTTGAATCCCTCATTCTAACCACTAGGCTACTCCTTTACATTTAAGCTTTATAGTCTTCTGTGCCAAAAGAAAGTGAATCAAATTTTTAAGTCTTGCGTTATAAGACATATGAGGAGAGACTTGATGACCTGAACATGTATACTCTGGAAGAAAGGAGAAACAGGGGTGATATGATACAGACGTTCAAATATTTGAAAAGTATTAATCCGCAAACGAACCTTTTCCGGACGTGCGAAGGCGGTAGAACGAGAGGACATGAAATGAGATTGAAGGGGGGCAGACTCAAGAAAAATGTCAGGAAGTATTTTTTCACGGAGAGAGTAGTGGATGCTTGGAATGCCCTCCCGCGGGAGGTGGTGGAAATGAAAACGGTAACAGAATTCAAACACACGTGGGATAAACATTAAGGAATCCTGTTCAGAAGGAATGGATCCTAAGGAGCTTAGCCGAGATGGGGTGGCAGAGCCGGTGGCGGGAGGCGGGGATAGTGCTGGGCAGACTTATACGGTCTGTGCCAGAGCCAGTGGTAGGAGGCGGGGCTGGTGGTTGGGAGGCGGGGATAGTGCTGGGCAGACTTATACGGTCTGTGCCCTGAAGAGGACAGGTACAAATCAAAGTAGGGTATACACAAAAAGTAGCACATATGAGTTTGTCTTGTTGGGCAGACTGGATGGACCATGCAGGTCTTTTTCTGCCATCATTTACTATGTTACTATGAAAGTTTTTGGCTTTTAGTACATGATGCCCCTTGAATCATGCTTGGCTCAGTTTAGCCATGACAGAAGAACACACGCTGATCTGACGATCCTATTGAAAGAAAATCGCCTAATTAGACCACAAGCATTTATTCGATGTGAAGCTGAGTATAATGAAGTAGTTGATTGATGCACTCCCTTCACCATTAAATAGTTACGTATGCCTAGCGAATACAGACTTAAACAAGAGCATTTTACACCAGCCTTTGTCTGGTGTAAGTGCTTACGTTTAAAGTTGGGTGCGGAAATATGGACCTAGGCTAGTATTCAATAATGACATTTCCATGCAGAACGTGCTGAACGTGGATCCTTATGGTGCTTAACTGTGGGTGCCATTTATTGAATCTGGCCCCTTTTCTGGACTGCCGTTTCATTACAGTTTATGAACACATTTATTAGTGCTGACATTGGAATGCTATATATAAGTTTAGTAGTGCTGACACAGGGATGTTTATTTCACTTTATGAATAGTTGAGCACATTAGGCACAGCACATATCGGGCCCTTTAATACAGGAGGTATAAGCCAACGTGACAATAAGAAGCTGGTTGCTTGGTTAGATTAATATTATCCACATTATTCTGAGGTTCTCCCCTATCTTTTGCAACATTGTTTTGGACTTGGCCTGTATATATTCTGGTTTTGATTTTGTTGTATCACTGAGACAATTAGCAACAACCTAGTTTCCTGATTTGTATCTTATGTAATGTATAGCATAGTGAAAAACATCTGATCTGTGATTTTTAAGATTTACATCATATTTTATTTCAGGACTTTCTTTGTAGAATATCACTTTCCTGTGGCATCCTCAAAGAATACAACAGGACAGATTTCCTTTGCAACAGAAATTACTCGAGTAGCTTCTAGCAAGATTTCAGGTGGAGGTATGAGCTGCATTGCATTCTATTTGTAATGGTTTGTTAATTGAGGCTCAAAATACTGCCATAGGGAAAGCATAGGTGTGATTCTAAGACGAAGACCCCAGCCTTCAGGTTGTTTGAGCTTGTATGCTTCACAATCCCTGGGAAGGAAGGGCTCCCTCTCATTGCACAACTGCAACACTGTCTGGCAGGCTTAGAAACCTTGAGCCAGATGCACAAAACCTAACGAGCCCACAACTTGCGTTTTAAACTGGTTCCAGGCAGTTTAAAACACAAGTAGTTTACCGGGGCATGCACCAAGGGCATTTTTCCTGTCACAGTAGCAGGCAACGAAAATGGAATGCAAATTATCCAAAGGCTATTATAATGAGATGCACTACCGTTTTTCCGATTCCCTTACCGTAGAAACCCTAACGTGAGGTCTGCACCTCTCGTTAGGGCTCCTGTGAGGGAATCGGAAAGGAAAAGAGCCCCAAAAAAATTAAAAAAGGAAGAAAAAAAAAGCAGTGAGCGCATGTGAGGGGCGTCCTTTATGGACGTACTCTGCCTGCGCTTGTGAGGGACGTCTTTTCGCCATTTTTTTTTTTTTTTAGTTTTGTCTCCCCTGCGCTGCTCACCTTCTGTAGCAGCGAGGAGAAGGGATTAGGAAATCGGGGACCTGCGACTCGAGTCGATCCGGAGTTCGGGACGTCCCTTTCCATTATGCTCCTCTTCCAGATCTCTTCAGCCAATCAGCTTGCGTGTAGCTGACACCAGCAAGCTAGATGCGCTCTGATTGGCTGAAGAGACCCAAGAAGAGGAGCATAACCGAAAGGGACGTCCCGATTCTCCGACTGGCTACCAAGGTAATGGTGAATGCAACGGAGCTACAACTAGTAGCTCATTTGCATTCCCTTTCCTTAATGAATTCCCGTTCCCTACCGATTCGCTATGGAATCGGTAGGGAACGGGAATTACCGATGACTTTAGTGCATCTTCCTCCTTGTGTTTCTCAGAGGATTGTTAATGTAATGATTGGGCTGGACACTAGGGAAAAACCCTAGGTAGCTGTGATTGTGGGAAATTTTCCAGGATTCAGACCCTTAACCCTGTGTTTCACTTAGCTGCAACCCATATTCAAAGAAATATGAATGTACTGTATGAAATGCTAAATTGTCCTGTAAGTGACTGGCAGGAAAGTTTCCTTCTGCTATCCTAGATGAAGACTGCAGACAGTATAGGCTGGTGGGGGGGGGGTCATCTCCCCATGGCTTGTAGTTCATATGAAGAGTCGCTAAGAGTCCTAGCCTGGGGATTCCTTCCATTGTTCGTGCAGACTGTCAATAGAGTGGAGGAGTGGCCTAGTGGTTAGGGTGGTGAACTTTGGGACTTTGGTCCTGGGGAACTGAGGAACTGAGTTTGATTCCCACTTCAGGCACAGGCAGCTCCTTGTGACTCTGGGCAAGTCACTTAACCCTCCATTGCCCCATGTAAGCCGCATTGAGCCTGCCAGGAGTGGGAAAGCGTGGGGTACAAATGTAACAAAAATAAAATAGATACTATTGGAGATTCTACATGGAATGTTGTTACTGTTGGAGATTCTACATGGAATGTTGCTACTATTGGAGATTCTACATGGAATGTTGCTACTATTGGAGATTCTACATGGAATGTTGCTATTCCACTAGCAACATTCCATGTAGAAGCCTGCGCGGCCACATTGGTGATCTGCAGGGGCCGACTTCTATATGGAATGTTGCTAGTGGAATAGCAACATTCCATGTAGAATCTCAAATAGTAGCAACAGTGGAGGAGTGGCCTAGTGGTTAGGGTGGTGGACTTTGGGACTTTGGTCCTGGGGAACTGAGGAACTGAGTTCGATTCCCACTTCAGGCACAGATAGCACAGATAGCTCCTTGTGACTCTGGGCAACTCACTTAACCCTCCATTGCCCCACGTAAGCCGCATTGAGCCTGCCAGGAGTGGGAAAGCGCGGGGTACAAATGTAACAAAAATAAAATAGATACTATTGGAGATTCTACATGGAATTATTGGAGATTCTACATGGAATGTTGCTATTCCACTAGCAGCATTCCATGTAGAAGCTTGCGCGGCCACATTGGTGATCTGCAAGGGCCGACTTCTACATGGAATGTTGCTAGTGGAATAGCAACATTCCATGTAGAATCTCAAATAGTAGCAACAGTGGAGGAGTGGCCTAGTGGTTAGGGTGGTGGACTTTGGGACTTTGGTTCTGAGGAACTGAGTTCGATTCCCACTTCAGGGACTCTGGGCAACTCACTTAACCCTCCATTGCCCCATGTAAGCCGCATTGAGCCTGCCAGGAGTGGGAAAGCGTGGGGTACAAATGTAACAAAAATAAAATAGATACTATTGGAGATTCTACATGGAATGTTGTTACTGTTGGAGATTCTACATGGAATGTTGCTACTATTGGAGATTCTACATGGAATGTTGCTATTCCACTAGCAACATTCCATGTAGAAGCCTGCGCGGCCACATTGGTGATCTGCAGGGGCCGACTTCTATATGGAATGTTGCTAGTGGAATAGCAACATTCCATGTAGAATCTCAAATAGTAGCAACAGTGGAGGAGTGGCCTAGTGGTTAGGGTGGTGGACTTTGGGACTTTGGTCCTGGGGAACTGAGGAACTGAGTTCGATTCCCACTTCAGGCACAGATAGCACAGATAGCTCCTTGTGACTCTGGGCAACTCACTTAACCCTCCATTGCCCCACGTAAGCCGCATTGAGCCTGCCAGGAGTGGGAAAGCGCGGGGTACAAATGTAACAAAAATAAAATAGATACTATTGGAGATTCTACATGGAATTATTGGAGATTCTACATGGAATGTTGCTATTCCACTAGCAGCATTCCATGTAGAAGCTTGCGCGGCCACATTGGTGATCTGCAAGGGCCGACTTCTACATGGAATGTTGCTAGTGGAATAGCAACATTCCATGTAGAATCTCAAATAGTAGCAACAGTGGAGGAGTGGCCTAGTGGTTAGGGTGGTGGACTTTGGGACTTTGGTTCTGAGGAACTGAGTTCGATTCCCACTTCAGGGACTCTGGGCAACTCACTTAACCCTCCATTGCCCCACGTAAGCCGCATTGAGCCTGCCATGAGTGGGAAAGCGCGGGGTACAAATGTAACAAAATAAAATAGATACTATTGAAGATTCTAGATGGAATGTTGCTACTATTGGAGATTCTACATGGAATGTTGCTACTATTGGAGATTCTACATGGAATGTTGCTATTCCACTAGCAACATTCCATGTAGAAGCCTGCGCGGCCACATTGGTGCTGGGGAGTCATCTCCCTAGAGTGCCGGCAGGAGCAGCAGCATCTTTGCTTGGGCTGGGGTTTCCTTCCCACCAACATTGGCAAGAGCCAAAAACAACTGTTGACAGGGAGACCCATCCTTGTGAATTTGTACAGCTTATAATGGCCTAAATAATGTTTATATTATAACAAGTTTGCCTTGTTTGTGTGGATGATGATTTAAAGCTTGTCTCATTTCCCTATATATGTGACTGATGTGTCTGTGGCAAGAATACAAGGCACAATAGTACCTTTTTAAGGAAAAAAGTGATACACCCCATCCATGCCTCCTCCCATTGTTTCATGCTTGATTTTAAAGATAAATTACATATTGCTACACAGTAGTTCTGCAAGTTCATTTTTCAGTTCTATCCATACTCTGGGACGTATACTAACCGGTCCTGGTGATTTGATACGCTTCAATTTGTCAAATTGTCCCATTACATCTTCTAGGTTTACAGAGATTTGATTGTTTCTCTGACTCATCAGCATTGAATACCATATCTGTCACTGCTTATTTCTAGGATAAGCAGCATGAAATCTGTTTTACTCTTTTGGGATCTTCCCATGTAATTGTTACCTGGCTTGGCCACTGTTGGAAACAGGATACTGGGCTCGATGGACTTTCGGTCTGTCCCAGTATGGCAACACTTATGTTGTTACTAGTAAAAAAGGCCCGTTTCTATAGGCAAGGAAACTGGCCTTAGGCAGGCAAATTTCCCCCCCCCCCCCCCCGTGCCAGCGAAAACCGCCCCCCCCCCGCCGCCGCCGTTGTGCTACCTGTGCTTACAGGCGAAGTGTTGTTCTGCACTTCGCGTAGTTTCCTCAATCATCTCTGGAAGTTCCTCTGCATGCGTCTGACGTCAGACGCACGCAGATAAACTTTCAGTGAAGATGATTGAGTAGCCTACGCGAATGGCAGAACAATACTTGGGCTGTCAGCACAGGTAGTGCACAACGGCGGCGGGGGGGGGGGGGGGCGTTGTTCGGCGGTCCAGGGGGGGGGGAGATCGACAGGTTCACAGAATTGGGTGTTGAGGGGGCCGTAGCGCAGGGGGTGACAGATGATTCCGAGGCAGTAGGAGGAGTAGGGAACTCCTCCCCTTGCCTTGGAATCATCTGTCTTGACGTCATTGACGTCCGTGCATGTCTGCCTCGCAGACCACCTCCAGCCAGGGAGCCACGGTCCCAAGCACAGAACGTTGGAGGTGAGAATTATTATATAGGAGATGTTGTTATTCTGTAACACTGGGCGCCAATGTTTGGAACACCCTGACCTGTCCCTCCTATGACTTCACCCCTTTTGGAGTTAGACACCCAGGGTTATAGAATAGCACACAGGCATCTGTGTGAGCAAATCCAAATTATTGCCAATTAACATCAATAATTGAAAGCATCCAGTTATTGACTGTAATTGGCTCATTAACTAATTAAGTTGCACATACATCTCGGGTTCGTGCCCATATGTGGGCAATCTTTATAGAATCTGGGTGATATTGCATAAAAATAGGCATTGTTTTCTAAGTGTCCACTTTTATGCATGTTATGCCCTCAGGCAATTTTATAAGTGCTTAAAATGCTTCATCACATGTACCAGTCACTTTTAAAATGACCCCCAGGGCAGAACAGTGTACTTATTTTTCACTTTGGGTTTGAACTATTTTGATGCAAACTGTAGTTGTGTCTCTGATCTCTAAAGTTGCCAAAATTAGCTCTAATGTTTTTGTTTCAGTTGTAAACTTTCAGCAGCGCTTCGTATTCCCTGTGCAGTTTAGTGGGATAATGATTGAACACTGGTGGAATTCAGACATGGCCTTCAGAATCTTTTTGAGGAAAGGGACACAGAAGAAGGTAAATCAATGGGCTGCTTTTGCGTCTTGTATTAAGAATCTTGCTGACTTTCCTTCAAAGTTGTAGCAAATGAAACGGGCGCTAGCAAGGTTTTCGTCGCCACCCACCTCTCTCCCTGGCCAACCCCTTCGTTGTTCTGCCATTGCTCCGCCCCCAACGTCATGACGTTTGATGCGAGGGCGGGGCCTGGAGTGATTTCCTCCCTGCCAACCCCTTTCGTTGTTCTGCCATTGCTCCGCCCTCGAGGGCGGGGCCCGGAGTGATTTTGGTGGCTTCACCACCACGAACCTTTTTGAAGGAAGTCAGGGCTTGGCTTCACTGACGTCAGTGTCCTCAGAACGTTGAGGGGGACTTTTATTATAGTAGATTTAAAAGTTTGAAATATACTGCATCTGGCAGTTGGTGTATTAACTATCTGAATAATATAGCAGCGATTATGTGATTAATGGTCTCCTAATTTAAAGAGGCTATCTTATCTCTTTCAGCACATAGAAAATGGGTGTTTTGCTTAAGGTCTTACAGTGAGTGCTGATTGGCAACAGGAATGAACCCACGGTCTCTAAATTAATGACTGGAGTGCATGGTTTCTTTCTTTCTTGATCTTTTGTCAAAGTCAGTAATAAGTAATAAAGGTCCTTTTCATAAGCATGTTGATGCTTTTGTTGATTTTGGAGTCTGAGAGGTAGAATTTTTTTCTTTTTTTGAGAAGTTCCCTTGTGTGTCTTTGATTGTTTTTGTTTCATAGTTGTTTTAAAATAAAATTGTTGTGCTATTTGATCCATTTCCTGATCCATTTCCTTTTGTGTCTGTGTTGTTTTAGTTTGTTTAGTAGTTAGGTGGATTTTAACATGTTTTTAAACCGCTTTAATGCATAATTTTTATGTGGCTGATGGTATATTAAATCTTTACAAATAATAACTAAATAAGCTGGGGACTTTCCCTTGACCTTTGTGCTGAGATTGAGAACCTTTATAATATGGAGTGTGTGTTTAACACCCTGCCACCCAAATCCACTAATGATGTAAAACTATAAGGGCACTGAATAAACAGGAAGGATAAAGTCTCTTCTTTAAACAAGTGGGGAAAGCACATGCATCATGGCTCGTGGAATTTTTCCTAGCCCTCCTGCATGTGTATGTCTCTGTGTGTCAGGGCAGTTGCAGGGGTGGGACAGTTTGTAGGTGGGGGTAATTTTGGGGGAAGTTTGCAGAGTGGTAGTTTTAGAAGTTGTAGCAGGGTAATTTTGTGGGTTGAGGCAGTTTGTGGAGGGGTGGAGCCGTTTTGGGTGTGGAGGTATTTTGGTTGGGGTGAGGTAATTGCAGGGGGTATTTTTGAGAGTGGGGACATTTTGGGGTTTGGGAGAATAGAGAACAAGAGAGGCAGTTTGAAAGGAGGAATTCCTCAACTGCTTTGTTTCATTGTATGTAAGTTTCTTTGCTACAGAAGCTGGAACTCCTCCCATAGAAATGCATTGGTCTATTTTTGGGGATGGGACTAATTTCTCTAGAACCCCTGGTCCAGTTTGGCCCATTTTCAAACTCAATGTGTCTCTTTACTGTTTTTCCTCATATGCCCATTCTGTTAATTTTTCTGGGAGTTGTTTTCCTCTAGACAGATGGGCAAACAGACAGGCAAACAAACATTCTTCAAGCCCTTTGGTATAATTCTTTTCAGTTTCTGGTCTTGGGCCTTCTGGTGTGTATTCAGGTAGTCCTGAAGAGGATCTAGTTACCCTCCTACAGCCCTTGAGGTAACAAGAAGTGGGAATTGTCTGCAAGTGCTTTGTTATAGAAAACACTCAGGTGATTGAAGCTTTATAGATATGGGATCACAAGCCTCTATTCTTTGTCTTGATCCCCTGATATCCATTCATTCTGGACTGGTCTAGTAGGATTTGAGAACACAAAATTAGCAGGTAAGACATTTTTCCTTAACAAGTTAGACCTGGGGACAGCCACTACTTATTCATGGTCATATGTAGCTTAGAATATTTCTGACCTTTGTGATCCTGCCAAACGCTTGTAACCTGAATTGGCCACTGTTGGAAACAGGATACTTGGCTTGATGGACCTTTGGTTAGACTCAGTATAACAGTTCTTATGTTCCAAATCTTTGAATACAGGAATTGAAAACAAAAAAAATCCTAGCACCGACTCGCCTGTTCTTTGTTATTTGCAGCTGGATGGTCATCTGATCACCCTGCTGTCTGTCTGTCTGTTTACTTATCTATTTATGCAATTTAAAAATTAAATCACAAGATAACTCTTATACAAGAAATACAGAACATAATTTCCACAAGCAATTAATATTAGCAAAGAAGAAAATACAATTTACTCTTCCTTAGACCAACTCGTAGGGGGGACGAGATCTAGAAAAATCAGGAGTCTCTAACAGAAAATACATAAAGGAAAAGGCTTAACAGGACACCCTCAAAGCTAAATAGCAAAATGGAAGCTAAGACTGTACTACTTTCTTCAGATCCAGCAAAGCCCTCAACTTTTCAGGAGTGAAGGACATACTTGAATTGTCCATATCAAACCCTACATTTACTGGGAAAAGCTAACAAAAAAGTGGCCCCTAAATCTTTTATTTCTTGCCACATAGCAAGAAAAGCTTTTCTACGCTCCTGCGTTGCTTTAGCAACATAAGGGTATATCCATCATTTTAGGAGGGAGGAGTCCAAGATGGTGGCAGGCTGTCACTGCAGTGAGCATCGAGGTTTCTAGCTGGTGCCTTTTTAAAAAATTTCTTTTTTGCTGTTATCCTAATTTCGCTATGCTGCATACCAAAAGGAAGGGGGCTGTTAAAGCTGTCTCCTCACCCGTTGAGGTTTCCCCTAACCAGCGCGGATCAACAGCTTCCTAGCAGACCCCTCGAAAGTACATTCCTGGATTGGAGGCTCCGCATCGAAGGAGAGTGGAGGAGCGTCCCCTTCTCTGGAGCATGAAACTTCTGTCTCCCCCCAGCTGCAAACACCTCTCCCTGCTGTTTTTTTCCACTCCTTTTTCAATGCATTTTAGTACTTGTAGTTCTTTTCAAATCCAAAAGCGAGAATTGCAAGTACCAGTTGCTGTGAGATGGCACTTCCAAACAGTACAATGGTGTGGGTTTTCTTAACATTGCAATAACTAGATGCTAAGTCTGTTGTTAATGTGCATATTAGCCAAAACTGATGTACCTCATGTACAGCTCCTCTAAAGAGGAGAAAGAACAATGTTTCTTTTTAGCAGCAGTATTTACAGTGCTTTTAGCACTGATAAGTACATAAGTAATGCCACACTGGGAAAAGACCAAGGGTCCATCGAGCCCAGCATCCTGTCCACGACAGCGGCCAATCCAGGCCAAGGGCACCTGGCGAGCTTCCCAAACGTACAAACATTCTATACATGTTATTTCTGAAATTGTGGATTTTTCCCCAGTCCATTTAGTAGCGGTTTATGGACTTGTCCTTTAGGAAACCGTCTAACCCCTTTTTAAACTCTGCTAAGCTAACCGCCTTCACCACTTTCTCCAGCAACGAATTCCAGAGTTTAATTATACGTTGGGTGAAGAAACATTTTCTCCGATTTGCTTTAAATTTACTACACTGTAGTTTCATCGCATGCCCCCTAGTCCTAGTATTTTTGGAAAGCGTGAACAGACGCTTCACATCCACCTGTTCCACTCCACTCATTATTTTATATACCTCTATCATGTCTCCCCTCAGCCGTCTCTTCTCCAAGCTGAATAGCCCTAGCCTCCTTAATCTTCATAGGGAAGTCGTCCCATCCCCGCTATCATTTTAGTCGCCCTTCGCTGCACCTTTTCCAATTCTACTATACCTTATTTTAGAGGTTTGGAAAGGTGTACTACTTTCTGGAGTATCTGGAAATCCCAGGTGCGTTCTTTTGAGAGCAGAATCGTGCACTTGTGACGTTCTGCTCTTTACCTAAATAGATAGACTTAGTCTAACCTAGTAAGTTTCACAAAGAATGCATAAAAAGTGTACAGTTCTGTCAGAGTGTTGGAGTAATATAAAGAAAATATGCTGTGATGAAAACAACCATTTGAAAATGCCAATTGTAAAGGGAACAACTATTTGCCAAAGAAATTCATTCATATGTTTATTTATTTTATTGCATTGCATTTGTATCCCACATTTTCCCACCTATTTGCAGGCTCAATGTGACTTACATAGTTTTGTAACACAGTTAATCCTGGATGTCAGGTACAAATATTATTGTGCAGAGATTAATTAGGGAAGAGAGTAGAGAGAAGAGGGAAGGAATTTATTAGGTATAGTAGAAGAAGGACTTTCAGAAGTGGATTAGTTAGGTTCAGGGTTTTCATTGTAGGCTTTGTTGAAGAAATATGTCTTGAGGGATTTGCGAAAGATAGTTATTTCGTTGATTGTTTTCAGGCCTCTAGGTAGTGCGTTCCATAACTTCATGCTCGTGTAAGAGAAGGTGGTAGCATGCATCAGCTTGTATTTTAGTCCTTTGCAGCTGGGGAAGTGCAGGTTGAGAAATTTGCCAGATGATTTTGCGGCGTTTCTGGGAGGTAGGTCCACGAGGTTTAGCATGTAGATTGTGGCGTCTGCATGAATGATTTTGTGATGTTGATAAGATCTTGTCTGTCAGCTGTTGTGGATGTTACATACTGTTTTTCCTCTTAAACAGCCAGAGCAAGTTGGCACTGCAGCACTCTCACTTCGGAATATTATTCAGTCCGAGCTTCTGTCCTTGAGATGTGATCTCCCAGTGCAGCTGGTGGAGGGAGCAAATGAGAAAACTCAAATTGGACCATTAAAGGTACTACTACTAGATTTTCCTGTGATTTTAATGTATTGTAAATTTTAATGTATTATATAGCCACTATTATATATCTGTAAATTGGAAGCAAGTGGTTCTATCCAAACATTTTGTCAAACACACACCTCTGTTCTAGCCCTAACACCCATTAGGGGTCCTGATGAGCACTGCTCAGGCCACACCTGTGCTTGAGCACATGCTCCTGTTACCTTTCCACCTACCAACTGGGCTCCCACTTGCCTCTGGGAAAGTATCATGCCTATAACATGCGTGGGATAAACATAAAGAAATCCTGTTCAGAAGGAATGGATCCTCAGGAGCTTAGCCGAGATTGGATGGCAGAGCTGGTGGTTGGGAGGCGGGGCTAGTGCTGGGCAGACTTCTACGGTCTGTGGCCTGAAAAAGACAGATACAAATCAAGGTAAGGTATACACAAGAAGTAGCACATATGAGTTATATTGTTGGGCAGACTGGATGGACCGTGCAGGTCTTTTTCTGTCATCTACTATGTTATTATGTTACTATAAGCTATTTCCTAATAATTTCTGGGAATGCTACAACCTGCTGCAGCCTCAAGGAGGTTGACACGCTCTTCCCAAAAAGGCACAGACTAATCATGGAGTGGCCTAGTGGTTAGAGCACCGGTCTTGCAATCCAGAGGTGGCCGGTTCAAATCACACTGCTGCTCCTTGTGATCTTGGGCAACTCACTTAACCCTCCATTGCCTCAGGTACAAACTTAGATTATGAGCCCTCCCGGGACAGAGAAATATCCAGTGTACTTGAATGTAACTCACCTTGAGCTACTACTGAAAAAGGTGTGAGCAAAATCTAAATAAATAAATAAACATATTTATCTGGATTCAAATGGGCCGATATTTAGAAGGCAATTATTTATTTGCAGGCAGCCAGTAAATGCATAATTGCTCTATCTGTATATATTTTAAATATATGCATATAGTATTTGGTGATTTAAATAGCTAAACAGCCTGATGTTATCTATATAAAAAGGAGATAGGGCTGGGACAAGAGCAGGCCAAAAATGTATCTGGATATCAGTGATATTTAGTCACTCTCTAGATAAATATATGTTTAGTTTAGGATTGCTAATTTAAGTGTCGGTACATAGTAGGATATTCACTGTGCTGGCTGAAAATCTAGCACAATGTTAACAATTGAAAAGCTTATTATTATATTATTATTAAAGTGAGCATCAAAGGGGATGTGACCTAGCAATGTGTTGCAGTGTCCTTGAGTGAGATGCTTTGCAACGCATTGCTTTGCTTTTTGGGCATGACTCTAGCTGCGACAGGAAAGTTTGAAGGGAGGGAGATTTGGGAGGCAAAGAGGAAAGGGAGAAGGATAGGTGCTGCCCTATGTGTGTGTTTGTGGGGGGTTCTCTGTGCTGCAGTATTTGAGGTCAAAGCCCTCTCTAAACTGTGCTCATGTACAGGGCGCAGTTTTGGTGCCCTTGTGCCCTGTGTGGCCTCACCAGCTGCACATACCTTGGTACGGCCCTTACTCTGGATACCATTAAAGACCATGTCTCTGCTTTACAGCACCTCTCTGCTACACCGTCACCTGTTCTCTAGATGAATGAGTGCATACCAACACAGAAGGAGTTACTACTTTGATCAGAGAATCTTTGTCCTCTTCCTGAGGTTGTCTCAACAAATTCAGCTGTCTACTTTAGTCAAGACCCACTAGTGAGAGAGAGGGCAAGCAAAGCAGATCATACATACTCAACCAAAATAACCATAACTTTTGGCTGTCATCTGCAGTCACAGCCGGTGCCTCTTCAAATACACACACTGCTGTTTTGGAGAGGGGAGGGATTGGGTATACTTCTTTTCCAGAAATGGAAGCAGATCACCACAGATTCCTGCGTTCTTATAATGATGAAGGGATATTGTTTTTTTTTTACTGCTTTACCATAGTCTCATCCACTTTATCTCAAAACTTGTTTGCTTAAGGAAGAAGCCAATTTCCTCCTACTGTCCATCACAATAGAGCGGGTTCCCAAGGCTTCTACTCCAGGTAAATTCTGATTCCCAAGAAGACAGGAGTTTTAAGCTCTATTCTAGACCTCAGAGATCTCAACCTTTTTCTTTGCAAGGAAAAATTCAGAAAGAACACGTTTTCCTCCATTAAAGAAGAGAGGCTGGCACTGCACACTGGATCTCAAGATGCTTACATATATTCAAATTGATCCATGTTGCGACCGCACCTGGAGTATTGTGTTCAGTACTGGTCTCCGTATCTCAAAAAAGATATAGTAGAATTGGAAAAGGTACAGCGAAGGGCGACGAAAATGATAGTGGGGATGGGACGACTTTCCTATGAAGAGAGGCTGAGAAGGCTAGGGCTTTTCAGCTTGGAGAAGAGACGGCTGAGGGGAGATATGATAGAAGTGTATAAAATAATGAGTGGAATGGATCGGGTGGATGTGAAGCGACTGTTCACGCTATCCAAAAATACTAGGACTAGAGGGCATGAGTTGAAGCTACAGTGTGGTAAATTTAAAACGAATCGGAGAAAATTTTTCTTCACCCAACGTGTAATTAGACTCTGGAATTCGTTTCCGGAGAACGTGGTATGGGCGGTTAGCTTGACGGAGTTTAAAAAGGGGTTAGATAGATTCCTAAAGGACAAGTCCATAGACCGCTATTAAATGGACTTGGAAAAATTCCGCATTTTTAGGTATAACTTGTCTGGAATGTTTTTACGTTTGGGGAGCGTGCCAGGTGCCCTTGACCTGGATTGGCCACTGTCGGTGACAGGATGCTGGGCTAGATGGACCTTTGGTCTTTCCCAGTATGGCACTACTTATGTACTTATGTAAAATACCTCCGATTACTTGTTCATATTGACCACTTTCAGTATAAGGTCCTCTGTTTTGACTATTCGTCGGTTCCAAAACTTGTAGTAGTGCAGAACATCTACATGAGTGATGTCACCTAATCTTGTTGTGTCTCAAAGACCAACTTCTAGCAACTTGCTTGGAAAACCTAGCTCTAACCCTCAGGGACGAAACAAATTGCCTTCTTCAGAGCCCAGGCCTATATGTGGTCCTGTTTGCCCTCCTGAAAATGAGAAAGCCTTAATGGGATCTCATATTCCATTGGGCTCAACATACCTAAACTCTGTCTACCATGCTTTACTTTTCAGTTCCAGTGCTGCAGTGGTGGATATCCAAATGCACCTGGTGTCCTGTTTGTGCTACTGGAATATCACTTATTGTAACAAATGCTTCCAACACTTGGTGAGGAGCCCATGTAGACTCCCGTTTTACTCAGAGAACCTGGTCACAGACTGAAGGACTCCTCCATATCAATCATCTTGAGCTTTGAGCAAAATTTTATGCCCTTTGATTATTCATCCACCTTGATCGAGATCACTGAGTATTAGTTCAGACAGACAACCAAGTAGCCATGCTTTATGTTTAAATAATTTTTATTAAATTACTAGTAAAAAAGGCCCGTTTCTCAAACCAATGAAATGGGCGCTAGCAAGGTTATCATCTAATGGTGATTATGTTTTTAAGGGAACTGTTAGGAAGAACGTACTGTGATGATAAAGAATAATTGGGAAGGGTGTATAATGAGTAATATGGTCCAGGGGTATGACATGTGGATTGTTTTCTTTTTCTTTTTTTTAATCTTTATGTTTTGTTTTAATTTTTATTTATAGTATGTTTCCAAAAAGCTAAAGAGTACACAGAAATTTAAATTTTTTTTATTAGAAATATAATGCTTGTTTACATTTGCAAGATTTCTTTATAAACAATATTTTTAGTGAAAACTTTGTTACATTGAGGGAAAAGCTTTCCTCGTTCAGGACCATCTATGACTTTTACAATTGCATCAGAAGAGTTTCGAACTCTTGAAAATGCTACATACAGTTGCCCATGTGTAAACACTGGTTCTGGGAGGAAAATGCCAACTTTTTCAAATATTTGTCCTTGTGACTTGTTAATTGTCATTGCAAAAGCCAATTTCACAGGAAATTGTTTTCGACGTAATGTAAATGGGAGGTCAGTGTTAGATGGTGTTAGTTTAGTACGTGGGATAAAAACAGTACTCCCTGCAGTTGACCCAGTGATTACTTGACTAATAATGAGGTTAATTTTCAAGTCTTTCACTGTTAAACCCCAGGTACAAATAAGTACCTGCATATAATATGTAAGCCGCATTGAACCTGCTATAAGTGGGAAAGCACGGGGTACAAATGTAACAAAAAAAATTAAGCGAGTTCCATTACATAAACCTCACTTGGTATTTAAATTCCTGAGTAGGATAATTATGGCTCCAATTTTTAAATGCAGTTTATGGCAAGGCATGCCAGTTGGAGTTTGTTCATGAAGGAATTCTACAGGATATAACTGATGTTCTTCATCATTGGAGTCATGAATGGAGTCCAAACTTAAATAAGTAATTGTTCTCCCCTCCCCTTACCTCCCATGCCATCCATATCCTGCAATTCGCCTGTGTGCGAGTGTGTGTGTGTGTGAGAGAGACAGTGTGTGTGTGTGTGTGTGTGTGTGAGAGAGACAGTGAGTGTGTGTGACACAGAAAGACAGTGAGTGTGACACAGTAAGAGAGAGTGTGTCTGTGAGAGAGAGAGTGTGTCTGTGAGAGAGAGAGTGTGTGTTTGTCTGAGAGACAGAGAGAGAGAGTGTGTGTGTGTGAGAGAGAATGTATGTGTGTGTGAGAGAGAATGTGTGTGTGTGTGTGAGAGAGAATGTGTGTGTGTGTGTGTGAGAGAGAGAATGTGTGTGTGTGTGTGTGTGTGAGAGAGAGAATGTGTGTGTGTGTGTGAGAGAGTGTGTGACAGTGATTGCACTGTCTGTGTGTTTTGTATCCTTTTTTTTTTAGATGTTATCCTGTTTTTTCTGTATATATAAATTTATGTGCTGTGTCCGCTATCACCGGTATCAGCTAAATGCGCTGTGATTGGCTGAGAGAGACCTGGAGGGAGGGACGTCCAAATAGTTTTGATTTGGACGTCCTCACGTGTCCTGATCCTTGGGGGGGGGGGGGGGTGCAAGCTGAAAACAACCTTGGAGGGACGAGGAGAATGTTGAGAGAACCTCCATGGCTGTGGTCATTTCAGGCACGTAAGAAAAACATGTCCAAGAAGGACGCCCATCACAAAAGCTGAAGGAAAACATCCAGGTGCTCTTCAGGGGCGTCCTTTTTTTTTCCCTGACGAGCACTTGGTTGTTTTTCCTTCAGCTTTTGTGATGGGCGTCCTTCTCTGCATGAGTCCCGCTCACCAGCCCCAGTGAGAGGTGCAGACCTCCTGTTAGGTTTTCCACGGTGCATGGAGTCTGAAAACGGCTGTGCATCTGCTAATTAGCTCATTATAATAACCTATAGATCATTTGCATTCTGTTTTCGTTAGCTGCTACCGTGACAGGAAAATGGCTCGGGGAACCCGTTTGTGCATGTCCCGGTTTACTACTTGCGCACTAAACTGGCTAGAACCAGTTTAAAAATCACATTGCTGGCTCGTTAAGTTTAGTGCATCTGGCCCTGAATTCATTAATTGTTCCGTGGTGGCCCTGGAATGTGACTCCATTAATGAACCACCTTCAACTGGGACAGCCCCCTTAAAATTGAATGTAATCTTTTTTTTTTTTTTTAACTTTTCCTAAATAGCATTTCTGCTAAATAGTCTAATCAGACTGTTTTTGTATTGCAATGCAGGTGTCCTTGGAGCTTTCACGTGACAGCAAAGATTTTGGAAGTGTCAGTACGAGGGCGTCTTGCATAGCTCAGCCGCCTACATCATATGCTGTATCAAGTCCTCGGGTAAAAGTTTTAGAAACTGAAAGAGACCTGACACGTGTAGAACGTTCTCATGTGAAGGTAATAAGCTATGATTCTCCCAGGAAGAGCAGTGAAACGCATCAAAAAGCCATAGAAGTTCCCCTTGCCAGTATGGTCCAGCAGCCACAATCTGTGCAGTTACCTGAATCAGCTAGCCTATTGAGACATGTTAGTGGATCAGCAGAAGAGAACAGCAGCATGCTACTGCACGTGATAGTGATGGTGCCTGATGGGAAGGATTTTGTACCTGGGGAAAAAGAAATGTGTTCCCCATGTAATTTGTACTTAAACTGCAAACTTTTCAGTACTCATGAAGCAACCAGATCTCCTGTTGTGTGGGGCACCCCACAACCTTCCTTTAATTTTTCACAAGTAAGTCTGAGCTACTATTGCACATTTTCATGCACACTTAAAAGCATTTTTGTTTTGTCATAATTACATAATTGTCTGCCTGTGGGGTCGGACATGAAAAACTATTTAAAAAATCTTGGGTATCAGCTAAAATGTATTTACTACTACTATTTAACATTTCTAAAGCGCTACTAGGGTTACGCAGCGCTGTACAATTTAACATAGAAGGACAGTCCCTGCTCAAAGAGCTTACAATCTAAAGGACAAATGTACAGTCAGACAAGTAGGGGTCGTCAAACTGGGGCAGTCTAGATTTCCTGAAAGGTATAAGGGCTAGGTGCCGAAAGCAACATTGAAGAGGTGGGCTTTGAGTAAGGATTTGAAGATGGGTAGCAGCAAGGGCATTCATAACTTGTTCCTTGTAACCTTTCCTTTTGTTAATTTTGTGTCTTTTGGGCTTCCTTTGTTTTTTATGTTTTTTTCTACTGTATTTCTTGTTTCTTTTGAATTTTTGTTTTTGTTTAGTGTTCTGTATTGTTGCTTGTTCTGTGCTTTTTTTGTCATTTTGGATTTTTTTGTTGTTGTTGCTTTGTTAGTATTTTATTTTGCTTTTTATTTCTCTCCCATCTAGGTCCTCTCCCCTTTTTCTCTAGCTTCTCTTCTATGCCTTCAGGGAGCATTCCCAGGTTTGTCTGGTCTGGTCTGGAACAAAAAAAAAACCAAAAGAAAGGGAGGTAAACCAATGTAGTTTCAGTACAGAGGTGTTTATTAACAGTCCATCAACTATAAATAGCGAAGTGAAAAATTACTCATTTTTATTTCGCTGTTTATAGTTGATGGACTGTTAATAAACATCCCTGTGTTAGAACTACATTGGTCTACTCCCATTTCTTTTTGTTCCGTTTGGTGACCTTGGGGGCAGGGCCGTGCCGATGCGGTAAGCGGGGTAAGCGCCGCAGGGGGGCGCCCACCTCTGGAGGGCGCCGCGGTGCTTACTCTCGCCCCGCGCCGCCGAGGCCTTTAAATCTTTTACCTGGTCGCAGCAGCGTCAGTGAAAGCGCTGCCGACGTCTCCCTTCCCTTGCACTCATTGGTTCCCTCAGTGTCCCGCCTTCTAGAAGAAGGCGGACACTGAGGGAACCAAGAGCGCGAAGGGAGATGTCGGCAGCGCTCCGCTTTCACTGACGCTGCTGCGACCGGAAGTAAAAGATTTAAAGGCCCCAGGGTGCGGAGGAAAGAGCAGAGGCATAGGCGCCCCGTATAAGAGGCTTGGGGAGGCTAAGCCTCCCCAGCCCAACCATGACCTTTAAAACCGGCTCCGGTCTCCACCTGGCAGTGTTGACGGCGTCCCCTGTGCCTTTGAGCAGCTTACCGGCACACGCAGCACTTCTCTTGTTTCTCCTCTTCGTTGCCGTCGCGTCGTCCCACCCCCCCACCCCCCCTTCACGCGATTTGCGAACCGCGCTGCCGCTTAGCACTGCTTAAAAAAAAAATTTACACGTCAGCAGGAACAGGCTGCTTCAGCCAATCCCAGGAGCCTTCCTTCAGCCCTTGGGCGGAACACGCTGAAGGAAGGCCCCTGGGATTGGCTGAAGCAGCCTGTTCCTGCTGATGTGTAATTTTTTTTTTAAGCAGTGCTAAGCGGTTCGCGAATCGCGTGAAGGGAGAGGACAATTTGCTGGAAATGGAGGGGAAGGGAGAGAGAGGAGGATTGCTGGTTATGGATGGAGGAGGGAAGGGCCAGAGAGGGACAAGGATGGACATGGGGGCCCACGGAGAGGACAATTTGCTGGAAATGGAGGGGAGGGGAGAGAGGAGGATTGCTGGCTATGGATGGAGGAGGGAAGGGCAGAGGGGGACAAGGATGGACATGGGGGCCCAGGGAGAGGACAATTTGCTGGAAATGGAGGGGAGGGGAGAGAGGAGGATTGCTGGCTATGGATGGAGGAGGGAAGGGCAGAGGGGGACAAGGATGGACATGGGGGCCCACGGAGAGGACAATTTGCTGGAAATGGAGGGGAGGGGAGAGAGGAGGATTGCTGGCTATGGATGGAGGAGGGAAGGGCAGAGGGGGACAAGGATGGACATGGGGGCCCAGGGAGAGGACAATTTGCTGGAAATGGAGGGGAGGGGAGAGAGGAGGATTGCTGGCTATGGATGGAGGAGGGAAGGGCAGAGAGGGACAAGGATGGACATGGGGGCCCACGGAGAGGACAATTTGCTGGAAATGGAGGGGAGGGGAGAGAGGAGGATTGCTGGCTATGGATGGAGGAGGGAAGGGCAGAGGGGGACAAGGATGGACATGGGGGCCCAGGGAGAGGACAATTTGCTGGAAATGGAGGGGAGGGGAGAGAGGAGGATTGCTGGCTATGGATGGAGAAGGGCAGAGAGGGACAAGGATGGACATGGGGGCCCACGGAGAGGACAATTTGCTGGAAATGGAGGGGAGGGGAGAGAGGAGGATTGCTGGCTATGGATGGAGGAGGGAAGGGCAGAGGGGGACAAGGATGGACATGGGGGCCCAGGGAGAGGACAATTTGCTGGAAATGGAGGGGAGGGGAGAGAGGAGGATTGCTGGCTATGGATGGAGGAGGGAAGGGCAGAGGGGGACAAGGATGGACATGGGGGCCCAGGGAGAGGACAATTTGCTGGAAATGGAGGGGAGGGGAGAGAGGAGGATGCTGGCTATGGATGGAGGAGGGAAGGGCAGAGAGGGACAAGGATGGACATGGGGGCCCAAGGAGAGGACAAATTGCTGAAAATGGAGGGGAGGGGAGGAGGATTGCTGGCTATGGATGGAGGAGGGAAGGGCAGAGAGGGACAAGGATGGACATGGGGGCCCAGGGAGAGGACAATTTGCTGGAAATGGAGGGGAGGGGAGAGAGGAGGATTGCTGGCTATGGATGGAGGAGGGAAGGGCAGAGAGGGACAAGGATGGACATGGGGGCCCAAGGAGAGGACAAATTGCTGGAAATGGAGGGGAAGGGAGAGAGAGGAGGATTGCTGGTTATGGATGGAGGAGGGAAGGGCAGAGAGGGACAAGGATGGACATGGGGGCCCACGGAGAGGACAATTTGCTGGAAATGGAGGGGAGGGGAGAGAGGAGGATTGCTGGCTATGGATGGAGGAGGGAAGGGCAGAGGGGGACAAGGATGGACATGGGGGCCCACGGAGAGGACAATTTGCTGGAAATGGAGGGGAGGGGAGAGAGGAGGATTGCTGGCTATGGATGGAGGAGGGAAGGGCAGAGGGGGACAAGGATGGACATGGGGGCCCAGGGAGAGGACAATTTGCTGGAAATGGAGGGGAGGGGAGAGAGGAGGATTGCTGGCTATGGATGGAGGAGGGAAGGGCAGAGAGGGACAAGGATGGACATGGGGGCCCACGGAGAGGACAATTTGCTGGAAATGGAGGGGAGGGGAGAGAGGAGGATTGCTGGCTATGGAGGGAGGAGGGAAGGGCAGAGGGGGACAAGGATGGACATGGGGGCCCAGGGAGAGGACAATTTGCTGGAAATGGAGGGGAGGGGAGAGAGGAGGATTGCTGGCTATGGATGGAGAAGGGCAGAGAGGGACAAGGATGGACATGGGGGCCCACGGAGAGGACAATTTGCTGGAAATGGAGGGGAGGGGAGAGAGGAGGATTGCTGGCTATGGATGGAGGAGGGAAGGGCAGAGGGGGACAAGGATGGACATGGGGGCCCAGGGAGAGGACAATTTGCTGGAAATGGAGGGGAGGGGAGAGAGGAGGATTGCTGGCTATGGATGGAGGAGGGAAGGGCAGAGGGGGACAAGGATGGACATGGGGGCCCAGGGAGAGGACAATTTGCTGGAAATGGAGGGGAGGGGAGAGAGGAGGATTGCTGGCTATGGATGGAGGAGGGAAGGGCAGAGAGGGACAAGGATGGACATGGGGCCCAAGGAGAGGACAAATTGCTGGAAATGGAGGGGAGGGGGAGGAGGATTGCTGGCTATGGATGGAGGAGGGAAGGGCAGAGAGGGACAAGGATGGACATGGGGGCCCAAGGAGAGGACAAATTGCTGGAAATGGAGGGGAGGGGAGGAGGATTGCTGGCTATGGATGGAGGAGGGAAGGGCAGAGAGGGACAGGATGGACATGGGGCCCAGGGAGAGGACAATTTGCTGGAAATGGAGGGGAGGGGAGAGAGGAGGATTGCTGGCTATGGATGGAGGAGGGAAGGGCAGAGGGGGACAAGGATGGACATGGGGGCCCAGGGAGAGGACAATTTGCTGGAAATGGAGGGGAGAGGAGAGAGGAGGATTGCTGGCTATGGATGGAGGAGGGAAGGGCAGAGAGGGACAAGGATGGACATGGATGGGAGGACAGGACCCAGGGAGAGAGAAGAAATTGCTGGAAATGGATCTAGAGCAAGAAATGAAGAAGAAAGGAGGAAAGTAAAGAAATAAATGGAAAGGAAGCCCTGGAAATGGAGTTAAGAGGACAGATAGCAGCAGACTCAGATACTGGGCCAGCATGATCGGAAAAAGAAAGTCACCAGACAACAAAGGTAGAAAAAAATCATTTTATTTTCATTTTAGCGTTTGGAATATGTCTACTTTGAGAATTTACATCTGCTATCTTATTTTGCAATGTATAGCAATTTGTTTCTAAGAATATTGCTGACAATTCCTGTCAGTGTAGCAAGTGGTGAGCGATCATTTTCACCGGGGGGGGGGGGGGGGGGGGGGGGGCGCCAGCTGATAGTCTGCAGGGGGGCGCCAGAGACCCTAGGCACGGCCCTGTACAAGAACATTGTCAGGATTGTGTGTTTCGTGCTCAGCAGCTCTATTTGCATCCAGTAACAGAAGGTACTGATGCTAATATTAGCTTCCTCCCAGCTTTTACATTAAACTATCTTCAGTTCATCAACTCCTACCAGTCTAGGACAATCTCAATCCATTCTGTAATAGCACAAACACTCAGCGCTGAGCCAAACTGAGGATTGTGGGGAATTGATGCAGGAAGCTTATGGGTTTCTTGAAGACAAAGGAGCTGAGACCTGCACCCAGTGTTTGTTTATCAGATTGAAAATTTCAAATTAATTCAACTGTCTTCCTGAGCAGCTTCAATGCACAGATAGTAATTCTGATTTGCCATGGAGTTCTATTTAGTACAGAGTGTTCCGATGGTCGACTATCAGCACCCTCTCGTTATCTAAGACAGGGTTGTCATGTGCTGTCAGTGGAAATAGCAGGAGCTAGACCTTCAAAGTAAAAACCGAGTAGCTCATAGTGACAGGTACTCTTCTGAAACAGAGAAAATATTCCTGCTCGGTGTAAAAACAGGGATGGAAAATGTTATTTTTCAATCTCTTTGTGATCGAAAAAAGTTAACTCAGCAATGTCCACCAGTATAAATATTGTTGGATAGACTCTTCGGATGAGACACTGAGTAATTGTTATATTGATCAAGTTGTACAAGGTCTGAACAAATTTATTTTTTCAGAGCTCAAAGGCATGTCTCACTATTTTTAAAAACACGATTATACAGATCAAAGTTTTTCCCACTTCTTTTGTAATGCAGTCTCTGTGCAGTTCTTATGCCTTGGGAATGTATCATTTAAGTGCAAAAATCAAGGCCAAGCAACAAGAAGGAAAATTCATGAATGATATATTATAAATTTCCTTTCCATCCCATGATACAGTTGCCTATGTCTTGTCTTTTTTTTTTCAGGATTTCTATTAGTTGAGGTTATCTCAAGATGCAAATCACCACTGGGCTCAGGTGTTTCTTGTTGCTGGTGTTAATGGAAGGTGCTCTAGGCATTCCTGTAGTCTCAAGGTCTTTCATACAGTGAGAGAACAATTCTGTAACTGGGACTATAAGTTAGGCGCTCAGCCTATTCTGTGTGTTCTTCTAGAATACTATTGTAAGTCGGTACCTATGTGTTACATTTAGGTACACCCACTTATGCCACGTTAATAGCAGGTATAAATCCACACAACTAAATGAAACACCTCCCGCGGGAGGTGGTGGAGATGAAAACAGTAACAGAATTCAAACATGCGTGGGATAAACATAAAGGAATCCTGTTCAGAAGGAAGGGATCCTCAGAAGCTTAGCAGAGATTGGGTGGCTGAACCGGTGGTGGGAGGCGGGGCTGGTGGTTGGGAGGCGGGGCTAGTGCTGGGCAGACTTCTACGGTCTGTGCCCTGAAAATAACAGATACAAATCAAGGTAAGGTATACACAAAAAGTAGCACATATGAGTTTATCTTGTTGGGCAGATTGGATGGACCGTACAGGTCTTTCTCTGCCGTCATCTACTATGTTACTATGTTTAGTGTGTAACTTAGAAGATCCGATATTTAGCTGGCGGTGATTAACATTTTGCTGACCCCTACCAGCATTAAACCTGGAAATTCAATGCCGGGCCATCCCCAAGCACCAGCATTGAACTTCCAAGTTTCCGGAGCCAGCTAACCCATATTCAACACTTAAATGGCTATGGGTTAGCGCATAAAGGGGCCCTTTAACTAAAAGGTTGCCGTGTGGCAACCCGGAACTACCGTCGCCCCAACGTGGGTATCGGCAGTAGTTCCACCCCCAGCGCGCACCATTTTTGGTGCTAGCGGAAATTTAAAAAAAAAAAGCCATTTCCACAGGGGGTTACCCTGCTGTAATCGCTGACCATTTAACGCTGGGTTCAGGTGGGAGCCCTTACCGCCACCTCAATGAGTGGTGATACGTGCTCCCCCCCCCCCCCCCCGAAATGGCCACGCGGAAAGTGCAAAATTACCGCGTGTTCATTTCTATTTTTTTTTACCCACTGCATTGAAAGGGGCCCTGGTGCACAGCAAAAATGGCCGCTGCCGCAAACGCAGGGCCCCTCTTACCGCAGCTTAGTGAAAGGGCCCCAAAGATAGGACTGACTTTTATGTGGTTATCCTGGCTGGTTAAGAGTTGAATGTCAGCACTTAACCGGCCAAGTGCTGACTCCGCCCCCAGAATGCCTCCCAAATAGTTGGCTTTTAGTTTGGTGCTAACTGGTCATTTTCAGCAGTATTAACTGGTTAAGTGCTGCTGAAAATTAGTGATTAGCCCCAAACAGGTGATTTTTCCAGCCAGGAGTCCTTATCAACCCCAGAATATTTTGTGACTTACCTGTGTAAATGTTGGATACTCCTATGACCTACCCATGCTCGTCACCCCGTGAATGTCCCCTTGCATTTACATGCAAAGGCAGTTGTGTGCATAAGTTATAGAAACCCACTGAGCACATGCCTGGCACTTAGACATATAACTGTAACAGTCACATGTTGTGCTAGCATTCTACATTGCCGCCGAGAGGGGGGGTGCAGGGGGGACAAAATTCCCCAGGCCAGGCCTCCAAGGTGGACCCGGCGCCGCAGTCCCACCCACCCTCCGTCGTCTGCCACCGGGCCGGGCCCCCTGCATTGAAATCACAGCGCCTCTCACCTCCGTGTGAAAGCGCTGCAGGCAGCAGATTGCCTCCCTTCAGGCCTCCTTCCCTCCCTGTGTCCCGCCCACGTCTGATGTAACTTCCGCGAGGGCGGGACACAAAGAGGGAAGGAGGGCGGAAGGGAGGCGATCTGCTGCCCTGCTGCCTGCAGCGCTTTCACACGGAGGTGAGAGGCGCTGTGATTTCAATGCAGGGGGCCCGGCCCGGTGGCGGACGGAGGGGGGAGCGACGGCGGCAGCGACGACCTCGGGGGGGGGGGGGGGAGGTGGCGGGCGCGGCCCAGTCTCTCGGCGGCCCTGGCATTCTATAACTTATGTGCGCAACTGGCAACTAATTTTAGGCTGCCTATTATAAATGAGGGGCTGAGGTCTGGCAGGAACATCTCCCTAAATTTTCCAGATTGTTATCTTCCATGACTTCAGGAACCCACAAAATTCTGATACAGTTGTTTAATGACCCCCTCAGCTATATGGTAAGCTATACCGAAGAAAAGCATTACCATCATATCTATGTTATTTGAACGTTCTAATGCGTGCTTATCAGATGTATCATTACTATTATGCTAACATTGTAATTATATTTCTGGTATTTAAATTTCAGTGCTGTTTCATGGTAGTCCATTATTAGGCTTCAATTTGCAGTTCCCAAGTTTACCTCTGTAGGGGCTCTTTTACTAAAGGGTTGCCCTGCGGCAATCTGGAAAATACCGCTGGCCCACCGTGGCTGCTGATGGTAGTTCTATCCCCCCCAGCGCGCAGCAGTTCTGACGCTGCTGGAATTTTTCAAAAATTATCACCGCAGGGGCGGTAATCAGGCAGCACCACGTGTGCTGCCCGGTTACCGCTGGATTAGCGCGGGAAACACCGCCATCTCAATATCAAGTACTTGATATCAAAATCCCTTTTTAGGAGCTACAAACTCACTCTTATATCACGTCAGGAACCTTGGGGTACAGCTAGATTCAGCACTTACACTGATCCCCCAAATCCAAGCAACCTTTCCATATGCTGTCTCTCTTGCTACATCAAGAATGCAAGTCTTGTCGTAGTGGTTCATACTATGGTAACATCAAGGTTGGATTGCTGTAATGCATTCTACACTGGTCTGATTGCAAAGGGTTTGCACAAGCTCCAATTTATTCAGAATGCCACAGCACGTCTGATAGAAGATTGTAAGTAATGGGATCATAGCACACCATTTCTGCAAAATCTTCACTACCTTGAATACAATACAGGGTTAAATTTAAAACTCTGACCTTCAAGGCTCAGGCCAAAGGAGTGAAGGAGTAGCCTAGTGGTTAGTGCAGTGGACTTTAATTATTATTATTTACATTTGTACCCCACGCTTTCCCACTCAAAGCAGGTTCAATGCGGCTTACATAGTAGTAGGGATTACAGGATATTGACAAAGAAAATAAAAGTTAAGTATAGCAGAATAACAAAAGTGATGGGTAGGTAGAGAAGGACAGGGGTAAAGGGAATAGGAGAGGTGTGAACAAGGGTAGAAGAGGCGGGGCGGATGGGTTAGCTTCTCCTACTAACCTACAAATGCACTCGATCTGCAGCCCCTCCTTACCTCTCTACCCTCATCTTTCCTTACGTTCCTACCCGTAACCTCCGCTCTCAAGACAAAGCCCTCCTTTCAGTACCCTCCTCCACCACCGCCAACTCCAGGCTCCGCCCCTTCTGCCTCGCCTCACCCCATGCTTGGAATAAACTCCCTGAACCCATACGCCAGACCCCTCCCTGCCCATCTTCAAATCCTTGCTCAAAGCCCACCTCTTCAATGTCGCCTTTGGCACCTAACCACTTTACCTCTATTCAAGAAATCTTGACTGCCCCAACTTGTCATTTCATCCTTTAGATTGTAAGCTCCTTTGAGCAGGGACTGTCCTTTTTTGTTAAACTGTACAGCGCTGCGTAACCCTAGTAGTGCTCCAGAAATGTCAAGTAGTAGTAGTAGTTACAGGATAAGCATATGGAGTTTAGGTGAGAAGGATAGTTAAGGTCATTGTCGTTGTCTCTTGGATATGTGATAGGTAGTAGGGTTCATAGAATCCTAGGGAACTTAACCTCCATTGCCCCAGGTATAATAAGTACCTGTTTATACTAAGTAAACCGCTTTGAATGTGGTTGCAAAAAAAAAAAAAAAAAACACAGAAAGGAGGTATATCAAGTACCATTCCCTTTCCCTACTTGAAGAACAGACGTTCCTTCTACAGACCTCCATGGTTGCTAAGGACCTCACAAAGATTATCCCTAACCACTTCCTCTCCAAACAGGAAATCAGATGATGTGACAACCACCAACGAACCTTCTCCGGAGTAGCCTCCACACTCTCCGAAAGGCTTTGTTTTAGCATAGCCTTCAGGAAGCACGTGACGGCTTGGCTTTTCTCCCAAGCCTTTATTGGAAGACGCAACTAACTAGCTAGTCACTAGCACAAGGATTAACACCAGCTGCACAAAGTACTGGAGCTGGACTTGCTCATCTACTCCTATTCTGTCTGAGATCGTTGTCATGCACCTTTTCTGCCTTCATGGGCAATTTTCCTTAAGTTGGTGTACCGCTATGGATTTATAGCCTGCTTCACTAACACAGACTATTCAGTAATTACTGTGGATTCTTTTGGATTCGTATTAGGTAAATGAGACCTTTATTAGAGGTTCTAAAGTCTACAATGATTAAGATATATACAATGATTAAGCTATATACACACAATGATTAGCTATATAACTAAAAGAAACAATACCTATCTATAAACAATCATTACATCACTGGTCTCTACATCTAAGCAATGCTAAGACTTCCTAGACCAGGAAAAGAAGCAATAAAACAATCATCACTGGTCCTTACATCATCCAGGCTCTTATCATCAGCTGTGGGGGGAGGGGGGGGGCCCTGTTCACAGCGAAAGCTAGGAGTTTCTTTGACCATGAAACATGGTTCTCTGCGCAGTTCGTACGTTACTCGCAGATGGTTACCCTTATTTTCTGTCTTATTTGTCTATATGTTCCGCTTACATACTATACTGTCTATTAAGAGGTTTTAATCTGTCTTGTGTTAATATTGTAAGTAACATACTATGCCATAATAAATACTGTTACCTGACTATTTTTACTGCTGTAATTGTCTCTTGACTATGTCCGGCTTATTCTTGCTATATACCTCCTTGAGTGAAAGGTGGCACATAAATCCTAATAAATAAAACAAATTTGAAAAGCACTTATACAATCGGCACCTGCTACCAGCTACATAAGTGCTTTTCAACATTGACCCAGCAGGGTTTACTGATTTTTGGCTTGTTTCACATAGTACTTCTCTCAAACATCTATCTTCAGCAAGCTGTCTAGTGCCTCCTCCCCCTCCCATCCCTAATGGAGTTTCATGGGAGGTCTAATGATCCAAGAGACATTTGCCAAAGACTAATTATAACATGTTTTTCTGATTGTTTACTTAAATTCATGCATTAAAAATTAATTGAGGAATCTGAGCCGGGGGAGTGGCAAGATGGCGACCTGAAGCTTGCACGCTGAGCGGCCCCGCTGTACTCTGAAGTTTTCTACTTACCCCCATACCAAGAGGAAGGGGATGGCTAAAGGCCAGCTGCCGATGGCCAGAGCTTTGTCCCCTGTTCAGCAAACCTTGGACCGTTACGCGACGAGCCGCGGTTAGCGAGTCCCGCGTTGAGCGCCGATGAAGGAGCGCCAACGCTCTTGGGCTTGGAAACATCTCTATCGCCCCCGGAAATCAACCCACTCCATGTCCTGTGAAGTATAGGAGTGAGTCAGGAGTACATGCTAAAATGGAGGTTGTTAGGACCAGAACTCAAATCGGTGGTGCTACTCCTAAACCCGAAGGGAAGCCAGCGTGGAGTTTTTGTCTCCTGTGGAGGTAATGTAACCCAGAGTTCTATCTGGAAGGCGCTTCAGGATCTAACAGTGGCAGTAACTAAGTCTGCTCAGGATAAAACTTTACTTGTGAGTAAAATGGATAGTTTAACTGAATCCTTTGAGAAAGCTAAAACTGAAACTTCACATAAATTTCTACAGGTAGAGGAAGAGGTTAAGGTCATGAAATCAACAATGGATGCTCTGGTAAGAGATAAGCTCTTAATCCACCGGAAAATTGAACAAATAGAGAATTATAATAGACGTTTAACCTTAAGATTGTTGAACTTTCCTAGAGCTTCAGGCATGACTCCTACAGATTTCTTCGAAAAATACTTAACGGAAAATTAGAAAATTCCTCTTACAGCTATTCCCACATGTAAAAATATATTATTTAACAACTCTTGCTCAAAAGGGAGTGGAACCTGTGAATGGTGGGAATTTGCCTCAATTAATGGGAATTGGATCAGAGAATCAAGATCTGTCTGCGTTGCTGGAAGATTCATTCGAGGGACGCTTATTGCTTCGTTTGTATTTGAGCAGGACTTGAACTCAGTGATGAGATTATACTTCAAGTTCGCTTCATTACCCAGTAGCGTACCAAGGGGGGCGGTGGGGGCGGTCCGCCCCGGGTGCACGCCGCTGGGGGGGGGGGTGCCGTGTGCCCGTCAGCTTTGTTCGTTTCCATGCTCCCTCTGCCCCAGAACAGGAAGTAACCTGTTCCGGGGCAGAGGGAGCATGGAAACGAACAAAGCTGACCGGCGCGTGGCACCCCCCAGTGGCGTGCACCCGGGGGTGTTCTTTCGCCGGGGTGAGGGGTGTCCTTTCGCCGGGGGGGGGGGGTCACGCTGCACCGGGGGGAGGGGCGCTGCACCCGGGGGGGGCGGGGCGCATCGGTGATCCGCCCCGGGTGTCAGCCCCCCTAGGAACGCCACTGTCATTACCTTTTTGTGGTCAAAGAATATGGATTTTTCCAGACGTGACTAAGGCTACGCAAGATAGAAGGAAACAATTTCTGGCAATAAGAGAGGAAAAAAGAAACCACATGCATCCTTTTTGTTAGCATATCCTTGCAAGCGTTTGATACGCTTCCTGGGCAATAAATATGTTTTCTATGAACCGAATCAACTGCGCACCTTCTTAGATATGAAGAAACTATCCAGTGGACCAATGGGGACTAATGATTTAAATGAATAATTAGTGGGGATATTCAGGGTTAAGCCATTTTCTTGAGCAAAATGTTTTTCAATAGATAATTGATCTCCTTGTCTTATCCCACTCCCCCTCAACTTGTGGTCTAAGAAAGAGTGAACTGAATTACCTGACTGTAATAATTTTCTTTATATTACTTTCTCTGTATTTCATGACAAGTTTATTTTGCTGCTTGTAAAATTTAAATTGGTACAAATAAAAATTTAAAAAAAAACCCAATTAATTGAGTCCTTCTTCATTAATCTGTTTGGTCATGCTGAACCCGAGGATTTATTAATTCAGTCTTTAGTCTATAATGAATAGCATGAGAAAGCCAATATATCCTGTTCCAGAAGACTGCATCTAGGAAGTAATTTTGGAATGTCCCTCTCCCCCCCTTTTAAGACTGTGGTACAGCAATTGAAAATGAAGCAAACTGTCTTTTTTCTCATTTTGCATATTACCAGAATAGTCTCGAACGTGGCCATTAAACATAAATCTTTTGTGACGCACAAAAGTGTCCTATATCATAAAGAACAAAAGATTACCAACCAGGATTGGAAGAATAATAATATACAATTAAAAAAATCTGGCTTGATTCAATCCTTCAATTCTTAAACTAAATAAACAGGGCTGTGTTTCAATTAGGAGTGGAGGAGTGGCCTAGTGGCCTAGTGGTTAGGGTGGTGGACTTTGGTCCTGGGGAACTGAGTTTCATTCCAGGCACAGGCAGCTCCTTGTGACTCTGGGCAAGTCACTTAACCCTGCATTGCCTACCACATTGAGCCTGCCATGAGTGGGAAAGTGTGGGGTACAAATGTACAACAAAAAAAAGATTAAATTTGTAATCATGATTAATCACATGATTGTAGGTATTTTTCCCCCAATGCAGCTCCTTGTGACTCCAGGAAAATCAAAGGGGTCTTTTTACTAAGGTGCATTGAAAAATGGTGTGTGATAGTGTAGGTACGGGTTTTGGGCGTGCGCCAATCCATTTTTCAGTGCGCCTGTAAAAAAGCCCTTTTTTACATTTTTGCCAAAAATGGACACGTGGTAAATTCCAATTATTGCCAATTAGTGATGATAATCGGTTATCAGCTAATTATCGTCAATAACTGGCTTGTTACTCAAGTAGCATGCGTAAATTGGATGCGTTCACAATTTAATGTACGCTACTCGCCTTGCCTATATAAAATCTGGACCTAAATGATGCTTAGGAGACACTGGCGTACGTGCTATGGATTCTTCTTCAGAGTTAAGAGCCCACAGAGAAATTTTGCCATCAGTTTTACTTCACAATACCAGAAAAGAGCAAACTCTGTTGGTGATTGCCAGCAGACGCAGGTCAAATGGCAACCAACATTCAGGTGTGACTATGAGTAATGGTCTCAGCTTTAAAAATAGGTACAGTACATTCTCAATTATCTGACCTTCGCTAATCCGACCGTCTGGCATATCCGACAGACTCGTGATGCCATGGCATTTATTTCTATTAAAAATCTTTGTTTTAGAACAATCTTTGAAAATCGGGAACTCTATGCTTTTGTTTCTGCATGGTTTACGGGGTTTATGCAGGGTTTAAGGGGTTTATGCAGGGTTTGCCATTTTATCTAACTTTTCACTTATCCAACAAGGGGTTGGTCTCGTTTATGTCTGATCATTGAGACTGTGCCGTATTAATAACAAGGTGAATATTATCGAAAATCATATAGGGATTGGCTGACGTGTTTAAGAGCTGGTGTGTACCCCACTGACTAGAGTCAGTGCAGGAAATAAATTAAGAAAGCGTGTGTTGGTAGCCCAGCATAAAAGAGGCATGCTTCAGAGATGAAAGCAGGGGAAATACGATGCAGCTGCCAATCCAGCTGTGCAACAACAAAACCCCAGGTCAGGGCTGCACATTGCCAGGCCACTGCTGTCATCCCAGCCCCATGACCTGTGGCCCGCTGTTACCACTACAGCCACCCATGGATCTCTTTCTGGAATCAGAGCAGTGCTCCTGCTGTTGTTCTAGTCAGTACAGATGCTGCAGAATTAAGTTTGCCTGTGTACCTCTAATCCTCCCTGGCAGAAGGCATATGCACATACGTCTTCATCCTGAGGATGACCATCCCACATCTGATAAATGTAAATGGATGGTCATGAATGACTATGTTAATAATGGTGTTTGATCTGCAGGACCAGCTCAAAGGACTGTAACACATTGAGCCCAGGGGGGTATGTGCGTGGGGCCACAGGGGCCTGGGCCCCCGCAGATTTCACCCTGGCCCCCCTACCGCCGTCAACCCTCCCCTCCGTCGCTTACTTTTGCTGGTGGGGGACCCCAACCCCCGCCAGCCGACCCAAGATCTTCTTTAACTTTCTTCTATCTTCATCCTCGACATGTTGCTGCTGTTGTGCAAAGCTGAAATCCAGTTTCGGAGTCTGACTGACGTCATAACGTGCTGCGACGTCAGACTCCAAACTGGATTTCAGCTTTGCACAACAGCAGCAACACGTCGGCCACGCGGAGGACGAAGATAGAAGAAAGTTGAAGAAGATCTCGGGTCGGCTGGCGGGGGTTGGAGTCCCCCGCCAGCTGAAGAAATATTTTTAAAGGTAGGACTCGGAGGAGGAAGCGGATCTCGGCTGGCGGGGGTTGGGGTCCCCCGCCAGCAAAAGTAAGTGACGGCGGGGAGGGAGGGTTGGCAGCGGGAAGGGAGAGGGGTGTCTGGCAATGGCGGGGAGGGGGGGCAGTGGGGGGGGGCTAAAATGTGCCCCCTCCCTCTGGCTCTGGCCCCCCCTACTGCCGGAGTCCAGATACGCCCCTGGTTGAGCCAACTTCTTTCCTGCCCCAGCATGGGTGGCACCCCTTCCACCCTGGTTGCTTCCTGTGGTTCAGTGTCTGTCTCTCTCTCTCTCTCTCCTTCCCTTCTGTCCACCTGCCTCCTCCTCCCCCAACAGCTCCAGCATCTCTCCCTTTCTCCCTCAGCCCTGTGTTTCCTTCCCTCTCCCTACCTGCTCCCCTTCCCTTTGGGTCCAGAATCACTCTCATTCCTCTGTCTCCCCCCCCCCCCCCCATGGTAGTGTAAACTTTACATGGGTTGTTGGCAGCATGAAGGTAGGTTGCCTTCAGCCAGCCACGGGTTTTCCCTCGGCCGTGTCCCGCCTCTGATGCAGTTTCCTGTGGGTCGGATGCAGCAGAGGGAAGACCCAGGGACTGGCCAAAGGCAATCTGTCTTCATGCTTCTGTTGTCAGCAACTCACTCAAAGTTTATATGACTACTAGTAAAAAAGGCCCGATTCTGAGAGCAATGAAACGGGCACTAGCATGGTTTGCATCGGTAGTGTGTATATTTGAGAGAGTGTGTGTGAGAGTGACTGTGTGAGTGAGAGAGACTGAGTGAATGTGCGAGTGTGTGTGACATAGAGTGAGGCTGTCTGTGTGAGTGTGTGTGTGAGAATGAGAGTGTGTGTGAGAGAAAGAATGCGAGTGTGCATTTGATATAGACTTTGTGTGTGAGTGGTGAGTGAGTGAGGTGAGTGAGGGAGAGAGTGTGTGTGTTTGAAAAGTGTGTGTGTGCTTCTGTGTATGTGTGAGTGTTTTAAGCAGGTGGTGCATTCTCCTCCCCCTACCGTGCCCCTCTTCTTCCCCCTCCTCTCACCGCCCCAGTCACCCTCCAAGTTCCAGGCCACCCTCCCCCCCCTCAGAGTGAGTGTATGTGTTTGAAAGAGAGTGTGTGTATATATGTGTTAGTGTTTTAAGCAGGTGGTGCATTTCCCTTCCCCTTCTGTGCTCCTCTTCCTCCCCCCTCTGCTCAATGTCAACTTTCCAGTCTGCCCTCCCTCCCCCCCTCTTCACCCCTGCCCCCCTCTTCACCCCAAGCCCTCCTCCCTCCCTGTTCTTTGCTCCCAGGCAGTGAATGCAGCATTCAGGCATTGATTGTGTGCTGTGCTGCTCCTCTCTCCTCTTTCTGTCCCCGGAGTACAGGTACCAGGAAGTTGTTTTGAACTTCCTGTTCCTGCGCTCCAGGGCCAGTGAGAGGAGAGATGAGTGGCTGCAGAGCAGACAGCCAATGGCTGAAGGCTGCCTACGTTTCAGTTTTTTTTTTTTTTAAGATAAGCGGCGATCTTTGAGGGGGGAGGGGGGATATGGGAAGCAGTGACCTCAGGGGGTAGGGTTGAGAGGGGAAGCGGCGAACTCGGGGTGGGGTGGAGTTTGAAAGAGGCGACCTTGGGGGGGTGCATAGCATGGGGAAGCATCGACGTCACTCGCGGGCGGATGGAGAGGGGAAGCATCGAACTGGGGGGGGTGGAGAATGGAAGAGGCGTTAGGGGGGGTGGAGAGGGGAAGCGGCGACCTCGTGGGCGAGTGGAGAGGGCAGGGAAGCTACGTACTTAGGGCGAGGGTGGAGAGAGGAGGTGGGGAGTGGAAACAGAGCTGGGCTTCCTTGATTCGTCGAGTGTCTTTGCTCCGCCCTCGACGTCATCACGTTGTGACACGAGGGCGGGGCAGACACTGAAGGCCAAACCGGATATCTCGGGCGCCTCAAGTTCCGGCTTGAGGCTTCATTCGAACGTTGGAGGTGCCTTTTATATATATAGATGGGAGGGGGGGGGTAGCAGAATTGGGAGAGAAAGATGGGGGCGGGGGTGGATGGGGAGAAGAAGGGGAAGAGAAGGCTTAACCATTGTACCAGGTGAGGCACTGGCAGTGATGTCAGAGGCTGGGGATTTTGGTGCTCTTTCTAGCTGGGCCCTGAGCCAGTGCTCACCTGGTCCAATGGTTAAGCCAGATCTGTCTGTCTGTTATAAAAGGCAGTTAATAACTTAGATCAGATTGACCTATTTTTCTTTCTCCATTACATCATTCCTTTATGGATAGGGATATGTGCATCTTCTAAGGTATGGCCTAGCCTGGAAATCCAGTATATGCAAATGCAGATACATTTCAATGTATCTTTGTCCATATCAGAATGCTTCAGTAGACCTCTTGGCCACTGAAATGGGTTTAACACCCAGCAACGGAGAGAGGAAAAACAGCTACATGACGTTGGTTCCTTTAGAACCTAGTTGAAGTTCTTTGACTGGAGTTGTTATAATTCCATTTTATTAACAAATGATCTTCATAAATGAAAAAAAACTATTAGAATACAGATTTAAAAAAAAACATGGGAAAGGCCTGAGGGAAATTATTTCAAAGTTGAACGAAAAGAGATGTTATTTAGATAACAATATAATAATTCCAATATAAATTGAAAACCAGTGAACGCCTCACGAATCATCACAAACAATTTTTCTTCAACACGATGTCTTGTATCCATCTTCATTTTCTAATGGAAGCTTGGCAAATTGTGCAACATTAAATTAAAGAAATCATAAAACAATATTTTCCTGGAGCGTCTCAACATATACGTTGGATTCTTTCATTTTATGTTCTTGTGGTACCAAAGCCAGCTGTTCAAAAGCAAGATACTGGTCCAGAATGGTGAAGCTGGGGAATTGTTCCAGAGGACCTTCATCCTTCTATATGAGGAAGGATTCCAACAATCTGAAACAAAAAGGTGGAAAATGCAGGATTTTCCCCTTTCTTAGCTCCATCCATTCCCACGTGCCTATCTCAACCCTATTCCTAGGTCATGCATCTCCTGCGTGAGGCCAATTTAACATGGCCCAGAGATTTTTAAATTGGCCGATCTGATTGCAGATCTTAATGCAGCAGAAAAATATACACATTGTATGGATATACTGCCTTTACATTAGCAAAATTCGCCCCTTCCTTTCTGAATACGATACCAGAACCCTTATCCACACCCTTGTCACTTCTTGCTTGGACTATTGCAATTTACTTCTCACTGGTCTTCCGCTCAGCCATCTCTCTCCTCTCCAATCTGTCCAAAATTCTGTGGCACGATTTATTTTCCACCAGAATCGTTATACCCACGCTAGCCCACTCCTCAAGTCACTTCACTGGCTCCCTGTCCGATTCCGCATACAGTTTAAACTTCTCATACTGTTTAAATGCATCCACTCTGCAGTCCCCCATTACTCTCCATTCTCATCTCCCCTACATTCCTCCCCGTGAACTCCGCTCACTGGACAAATCTCTCTTGTCGTCCTCCTTCTCCTCCACTGCTAACTCCAGGCTTCGCTCCTTTTCTCTCGCGGCACCGTATGCCTGGAATAGACTTCCTGGACCTATACGTCTAGCTTCATCTCTACCTGTTTTCAAATCTATGCTGAAAACCCACCTTTTCACTGCTGCTTTTAGCTCCTAGCCACAATTGCCCTCCCCTTGTCCCTTCCTCCCTTCTCACCCATTACTTCCCTCACCCGTAACTGTCTTGTCTGTCTGTATTACTTAGATTGTAAGCTCTATTGGCAGGGACTGTCTCTTTGTGTCAGGTGTTCAGCGCTGCGTGCGTCTGGTAGCGCTATACAAATGCTAATAATAATAATAATAATACATAAGTATTGCCACACTGGGACAGAGCAAAGGTCCATCAAGCCCAGCATTCTGGTTCCAACAGTGGCCAATCCAGGTCACAAATACCTGGCAAGGTCCCAAAAAAGGTCAATACATTTTATGCCGCTTATCCCAGAAAGGAGCAGTGGATTTTCCCCAAGTCAATTTAATAATGGTATATGGACTTTTCCTTTAGGAAGCCGTCCAGACCCTTTTTAAACCCCGCTAAGCTAACCGCCTTTACCACATTCTCTGGCAACGAATTCCAGAGTCTAATTACACGTTGAGTGAAGAAACATTTTCTCCGATTCGTATTAAATTTACTACTTTGTAGCTTCATCGCATGCCCCCTAGTCCTAGTAGTTTTGGAAAGAGTTGTCAATAGTGCACATATGGGAGATGTAGGAATAGTACTTAAGGACACCAATTTCAAGGGGTATTTATTTATTTATTTATTTAGCACATTTATACCCCATTTTTCCACATGTGTGCAGGCTCAAAGTGGCTTACAATGTACTGATAAGGGTATTCAACAATTAATAAATGAAATGAAGGTAAATCCCTCCAATTTTTCTGTTTAAACAACAACAATATAAATTTATGGAAAGGAACAGTCAAAACATCTACTGGTGATTCAGCTGACCTTATTTAGATTTATAGTTTCAGGTGACGCCTCACGAAGCCCCAGGCTACACAATTTGAAAGCTCACAGGGGCTGGGCTGCTTCATCATAGGCAGTCACCTATATAAATTTTTCTTTAATAGTTTTCTTTTCTTTTACTTATTGCTAGTCCTTTACTTATAAATTTTCATTCTACAAACACTTAGCTCAAATCAAGACGCTGAATTTTGACCACGACCAACAGTGGCCAGCGTTTCGTTATCTGCCTCAGGGTCACGTGGTCTGCGTCGATCTTAGCTCCAAGAAACCTCAACTTCAACGAGCCAGTCACAAAATTCAGCGTCTTGATTTGAGCTAAGTGTTTTGTAGAATGAAAATTTATAAGTAAAGGACTAGCAATAAGTAAAAGAAAAGAAAACTATTAAAGAAAAATTTATATAGGTGACTGCCTATGATGAAGCAGCCCAGCCCCTGTGAGCTTTCAAATTGTGTAGCCGGGGGCTTCGTGAGGCGTCACCTGAAACTATAAATCTAAATAAGGTCAGCTGAATCACCAGTAGATGTTTGACTGTTCCTTTCCATAAATTTATATTGTTGCTGATAAGGGTATTGCCAGACCAGTGGTAATTCAAATACAAATAAATTAGATGAGAGAGAAGGGACAGGGTAAAAAGAGATAAAGAAGGTAAAAAGAGTCCAAAATGGTCCAAGAAGATGGAATTCTGAAGGACTGTAGGCTAGATGGTAAGATTTTGGAGTAGGCTGTCCGAGATAGGCTTGTCTGAGGTAGATTCCTGATGCTGAGATGGTGTGGAATGGTGTGAGCAGCTTTCAGCGGGGTTGTAATAATACCCATCCAGACAAGTTGATAAAAATCGTGCTGCGATAAGAATCGTCATTGCTGGCAGGAAGAGAAACGAATTGTTCGAACAGACCACGACGGCCCTGCTCGGTGGAAAAGGTGCCAAGATCCGCACCACCCATCCACCTACTCCAGCCCCCAATGCAGCGATCCACTCACTATCGGGTTCATTTTCAAGGCACCTAGGGCCCTGTTTACTAAGCCACGTTATCGGTGCATTAATGTCTTTAACGTGCATTAACCATGTATGTCTTTAATGTAGAACACTCACTCTGCTCAGAAACCTGTAACTACTATTTTCAATTAATGATGGAGAAAAAAGAGTCGCCACCCAGCCAGCCCAACTCAGCGGGCTATAAGGCATAAGCTCGGCGTGCCATCATATAGCTTTAAAAAACTCCATCAAATTCTACTCATTTCAGTATCAATAGAAAGTTTCTATCTCAATATTTAGTCTTTTCATTTGCAGTCGTTTATGTCTACCTTCTATAGGTCACGAACAGTCATGTCTTAGGATTCAGCATTATATAGATTTGATGTTATGGAATTTGGAGAGATATTGTGGACAGTAGAGTAAAAAACCCCGACGCAGCAATAGCGAAATGGGATTCCCTGTCGGGTTGAGAAGTGGGTGACACCGTTGGGTCCGGATCACTGGAACATAAGGATTGAGCTAAGTGATTTCTGGGGTGTTCTCCGCATTGAATGTCTGAATTATATACCACATAAACTATCATTGATCTATAGAAGGTAGACACAAACGTCTGCAAATTAAAAGACTAATATTGAGATAGAAACTTTCTATTTGATACTGAAATGAGTAGAATTTGATGGAGTTTTTTAAAGCTGTATGATGGCACGCCGAGCTTATGCCTTATAGCCCGCTGAGATGGGCTGGCTGGGTGGCGACTCTGATCCATCGTTAATTTAAAATAGTAGTTACAGGTTTCTGAGCAGAGTGAGTGTTGTACATTAAAGATACACAGTTAATGGTGAGGCTGTGTTTAGATTTTCAAATTGAATATTGGAGCTTGAGTGAATTATTAGTCATTAATCATGTATGTGCCTACAATATCCCTATAGGCGCCTACACAGTTGGAACGTGCTAATTGTAGGTACGTTAAAAATGCTGACGCACCTTAGTAAACAGGGTCCTTAGACTTAAACATTATGAACCTTAACATTTGACTACCTAAATCTCTTGAGTCCCAGTCAACTGGTGATCCTGTTGGAAGTGTTGCGCTTGGTGTACCTGATGGTTAGATTGCTTAGTAATCACATTAAAATTGTATACTGTTAAGGGTATTGATGGCAATTTCTTTTTCCATTTTTGTTTGTGTTGTGTAATGGATTCCCCTCCCCCTTTAATAGTGGACTAATGAAGCTTGGAAGTTTAATTTGATTTTATAGTTAGATTGCTTCCTTTATTGAAATTGTGTTCTGAACTTCTGTAGCAAGTTATTTGCTTGTGTTTGTATTTGAAAACTTAATAAAGGACAAAAGAACTTTATGGAAGTCAATGTGAAAATGATCTCAACAGGGTCTATGCCCTGGGCCTGCACATCCTGAGGTTGTTGAAGCTGGCACTTTTGAATCTCAGAAAAGCCTTTACTTCCTTGTCTATTTACCTTAGTAAGTCTTATGGACTGTTCTCCTTGATGGACTCTTCTCCCCACATTCTCTCAAGCAGCTCATCTCCTCACCCCATCTCTCCAGCCAGTCCCCTCCTGTCCCTCTTTGCCCTTCAGCTCACCTCCCCAGCCCTGTCATCTTTTTTTCCCACACAAGTGGTTGTCTCCAGCAGGGGCGTAGCCAGACTTCGGCGGGAGGAGGGTCCAGAGCCCAGGTGGGGGGGCACATTTTAGCCCCCCCGGCACCGCCGACCCCCTGCCATTGCCGGCCGACTCCCCCCCCTGCCACCACCACCAACAACTTTGCCCCCCCCGATGACCCTCTCGACCCCCTCCCGCCGCCAACCCTCCCCCGCCACCGCCGTCATCGCCTACCTTTGCTGGCGAGGGACCCCAATCCCCTCCAGCCGAGGTCCTCTTGCTTCCCGCCGAAGGCTTCGTCCTGTTTCTGACGTCCTGCAAACAGAACAAAGCTTTCGGCGGGAAGCAAGAGGACCTCGGCTGGCGGGGGGGTTGGGTCCCCGCCAGCAAAGGTAGCCTACGGCGGGGGAGGGTTGGCAGCGGGAGGAGGGGTTGAGAGGATCATCAGCAGGGGGGGTCCAGGACCAAATCTACGGGGCCCCATGTAGCTACGCCCCTGGTCTACAGTGTTGTGTGAATTCCTCCAAGTCTCGCAAGAATGGTACAGGACTTGAGACGTGTCAGCAATTGTTGTCTAGGTTTGGTCCCGGGGTCAAGACGCTGTGTAGCTCAAACTCTGAGAGTCATCCAGTGCAGGCAGAAAACAGCACCTGCTCCTTGTTCCACCATGACCGGTGGGTTTGTAGGAATATTCTGACCCTAGGGCATTGCTTTTCAACCCAGTCTTTGAGGCAACCTAGGCCTCGATGCTCAAAGCTTACCGTGATTGCAACTTTTCTTTAGACTGGTTGCAGCCAGTATAGCACACGTTATTCAGCGTCTAATGCACAAAAGGGTTTTGCGTTGCTTTTACCATTTGCCTTAACAGCTACCAATAATCCTGTGCAAATGTATTACAATGAGCTCATTAGTATTAAAATGAACATTCCATGCAATGCACAGAAAGGAGCACCTACCTTTAACATTCAAGATTTTCCAGCAGGTCTGGTCTGGAGTTGTTGTTGCATAATGAGGCCGACTTCATGGTGGAGCAGACTGCTTGCATTTTTTAATAGTATCTGCACGTGTGTGTAAATCTTCCACGTGCATTTTATTGCAAGCATGTGTGTCCCACACGTACCATTAGTGTTGAAAAGTTGTCGTGGAACATTTTTTAATAGTATCTGCACGTGTGTGTGAAATGTACCATGTCCTGCACATAACAATAGAATTAAAAAGTTGTGAAACAAGGGCATGTGTAGAACTTCTCCTACTAACCTACAAATGCACTCAATCTGCAGCCCCTCATTACCTCTTACCCTCATCTCCCCTTACGTTCCTACCCGTAACCTCCGCTCACAGGACAAATCCCTCCTCTCAGTACCCTTCTCCACCACCGCCAACTCCAGTTCCGCCCTTTCTGCCTCGTCTCACCCTATGCTTGGAATAAACTTCCTGAGCCTACACGCCAAGCCCCCTCCCTGCCCATCTTCAAATCCTTGCTCAAAGCCCACCTCTTCAATGTAGCTTTCGGCACATAACCATTTACCTCTATTCAGGAAACCTAGGCTGCCCAATTTGATTGACTGCATACTTTGTCCTTTAGATTGTAAGCTCCTTTGAGCAGGGACTGTCCTTCCTTGTTAAATTGTACAGCGCTGCGTGACCCTGGTAGCGCTTTAGAAATGTTAAGTAGTAGTAGTAGAACATCGATTCTTACTGAGAGACTGTTCTGCACATGTACTAGGCACTTTCCATATCAAGCTGCAGAATAACCTCTGGGGAGCAGAGAGATTAGGATTTAAACCTTATTATCATCTGGGAGACCTTCTAGTCCCAGGAGAGTTAAACGGAAAATGTTCATTAAAATATCCTTACCTGCTTGCTTCTCTGTCTACTTCCAAGAACTCCCTGTAATCAGGCAAAGCAGAATGAAGGGGGAGGGGTAGTAGCAGGAAGTAGCAGAAGACACATCCAGCAGCCAGCAGAGGGCAGAGAACAGAGCCTCTTGGGACAGGTAGTCCAGGAGCTCCGAAGCTGGGGAAGATAGCTCAGCTCCCTTGTAAAGAGTTGCACGGGGCCAGAAATCTAACCTGTCCCCGCCGGGATCTAACCGTCCCTGTCCGTCCCTGTGGGGAATCTAGCCCACCCCACCACAAGTATCTCCTCCATCCTAGCTCCTAGCCCACCAAGCCCTTGCTGTGCTGCAGTCATCTTGACTCCCCCCCCCCCCCACTAAGAAAGCCAGATTCTATAAGCAGTAAAAAATACTAGTAAAGTAGCTAAATAATTTTCTTCTGTACACTGTGAAGACAGCAGATGTACAGATCAGCACAGGACAGGACCCAAACCAGTCCAAATTGCAAAAAAGTAAAGTCAAATCAGAAACAACACAGTTTATACCTAATTGTTCAACCACCCTTAGGATTCACCTTTGGAATTAAAAAGCAAAACCTTGTGCATGTAAGGATTGGATAAGGACTGGATAAATGAATTAAAACAAAGTTTAAAGCAAATGCCCTTAATATGTAATACTTGGTAGCAATAATGAAACAAGTGATGGAATAATCACATAGCAAGCAGCCTGAGGCAACAGATATATTGTCTACTGAACATAATTAACTTTGTATGAACTTGGCGGCTAATGGTGTGCTGAACTGGACAATGCTGGCACATTTAGACTGATGCTGGAGAAAATTTCTGCATGAAGGAAGCCCTTCTCTAATTATTCAAACCTTTCTGTGAAAAAGTAGTAATAAAAAGGCAAGTGCATTTTTTTTATAATATACCACCACAATTCACAAAACAAAAGTAGCAAGTTCCTACATGCCATCTTTTTCTTTTGATGTAGACACAGGAAAAAAAAAAAAGATTTAAATGCTCCCAGGTTTCAACCTAATTCATGTTTAATGTGGGATATAAATGTCAAAAATAAGTAAATAGAAAATCTAAATGTTCAGCACCTGATTCTCATAACATGTTGTCTGTTTTAGTGGTCCTTAACCAGGGGAGGGGCTTCACACCATATTTTTATTTTTGTTACATTTGTACCTCGTGCTTTCCCACTCATGGCAGGCTCAATGCGGCTTACATGGAGGCGGCACCAATGGAAGAGGAGGGAGGCCACCTTCCTCCTCCACTGAAGGTAGAGGAGTGGCAAAGGGCCTCTAAGACCACCAGGGGTGGGGCGTGGTGACTTGTGGCCCACTGGGCCACCAGGGCTCCATTCATGGGAGGGGATGCCAGGGGGGTTAGTGGGGGCTGGAGACCCACAGGATCTCCAGCCCCCACGAACTTGTGTCGGGGGGTCAAGGGACTGGAGGTCTGCTGGACCTCCAGCCCCCATGTCACTTGACAGGGTGGGGGTACTTGGGGGTCTGGTGGTCCCCGGACCTCCAGCCCCTGCGTGTGACAGGCCTGGGCTTTTGACCTAACAAGTGCGGGAGGATATAGACCTGGCAAAAGAAGAGTGGGAATCCTCCAGCACTTATACTACTACTACTACTACTACTTAACATTTCTAGAGCGCTACTAGGGTTACGCAGCGCTGTACAATTTAACAAAGAGAGACAGTCCCTGCTCAAAGAGCTTACAATCTAATAGACAAGTGAACGGTCGGTCCGATAGGGGCAGTCAAATTGGGGCAGTCTGGATTCACTGAACGGTAAGGGTTAGGTGCCGAACGCAGCATTGAAGAGGTGGGCTTTAAGCAAAGACTTGAAGACGGGCAGGGAGGGGGCTTGGCGTAAGGGTTCAGGAAGGTTATACCTATAATCAGAGTGAATAGCTGCTTATATTTGCATACTATTATCTCTGATCATAGGGGCAGTAAAGCCCTGCTGTTCTAGTGCTATTTGCTGTTTGGAACAGAGCTGGGCTTTCAATCATCTGCCCATTAGAGAATAAGGGAACTGTCTGGCTTCAGGCATTCTCCACCCTCTCAGGATACCCACTGTCCCTGGGTTCAGGCACTCTTCACGCTTGGGATACACACTCTCAGTCAGTGTCCCATCTCTGAGCATAGAAGCCAACTTTCAACACAATTGAGGACCCTAAACTTAACACAAATGTGAAGCGGTCTGAGTACTCAAGTATTCATTGACATCACAGAGCCTGCAGCTGTGCTGCGAAAGACTAACAGGATTAATAGCTGAAGGCGGATGCTCATTATATCCTGGGTGGCACATTTCTCCTGGAGTCACTGCAGCAAAATCTATGCTTTAGTTAGGGATAAGAGGGACTGAGTGGGCAGAAGTAAGAGTTGTGCCAATCTGTGGCATTCCCCGGGGTCTCTCTCCTATGGGATCTCGTCCAGGCTGTAACTCCCCCTCCGTCTCTCTCCGGGAAGGGGTGGGAGGGCTGTGGTACAGCGTGGGCAGTTTCCATGGAGCTTTACTGCTGATCAGAGAGGGAGTCTGGCAGCTGAAATAGGAGACAGGAGCCCCCTCCCCTCCCAGCAGCTCCTGAATTCCAGGACTGAGAAAAAAAGCCTCCAGCTGCAGTTCAGCCAGGGACAAGTGCTTGTTCCCTCCCAGGCAGCCCCCTACTCAAAGAGACTCGGGAAGCCCGAGGCACCTCAGCTTCAGACCTGGTGATCCTCCTGTCTTTCCGGGCAGCCCCTCTTCCTCCACCTCAGGCAGTCTCTCCTCTCCAGCCCCGGCAACGGAGACCCTCCTCTCCCAGGCATCCCCCAGTCTCAGAAACAATGACCCTCCCCTCAGTTTCCATTCAATCCAGGGAGGCGAGGCGGTTCCTTCCCTTGTCCTCGGCTCCTTTGCAGACAGCGCACGGGAGAGAGACGGTGAGAGGATGGAGAGCAGGTCGCAGCCGCTGGAGCCCGCTGCCGTTTGCAGCCCGGCCGCCGGGAGGCGCCTGAGGGCTGCGCTGCCTCTTCTGGAGCTGGGCGCTGACAGCCGCTGCAGTCCGGGACTCCAGCAGGGCATGTAAGTAGCTAAAAATGCACGTCCATTCGGATGCCTTATTTTCCTCTACTGAGATCTAAACACTTAAAATGCATATAATGTCTTTCTTTGTGCTTTCTCTCCCAAGTACAGAGCGATCTGGTAGATTTTGCATGCAGTATTTAAGATGGCAAAAGACACATTGCACCAGGAAATCTATTCTGTTCTCTGCTATTGCTGTAGAACAAGTTGGTGTCCTTTTAAAAAGTAATATTTTACTCTTGCTCAGTGGGGTGTCAGAAATTACAGAGGAGAAAGGTTGCAGTGCGTTTCAGAAGAATGCAAGTTTGAGAAGGGGAGGCAGCTTTTAAGCCCCCGTTTCTACTGAAATGTTTCCGATGTTAACCTGCTCCGGAAACTGCATCTGATCTGAGTACTATGGGACTCATAATTTGGGGGAAACCAAAGATTAACGCGCAACTTTTTCCCTGCACAATTTCAGACTAGGTAGTTTTACCTGTCTTAATATGGACTGGCTGCACATAGCTTCAGCATAACCCAATGCTCTGCGTGCTTTTCTGAACTCAACGTTTCTGAGTCTCTCTCTGTCACATTTTCTGACTGCTGCTTTTCGCTGGCGTTCTGTCTCTGCCCAAGTACAGGATATGGGGAATGTGCTGTGCCTTTGTCTTAAGAATATGAAAACAAGGCACATGTTCAGAAAACTCAGTTGAGAATTTTGCACATGCGTACAAAATAACCATTGAAAATCAACTAGTTGTTTAACAGTATTTGGAAAGCGGAATGACTGTCATGTATTTTTAGACTGGCTTTTTTTTAAACTGAATAGCTCTAATAGTTGGTCCACTTTGCGCTTCATCCTTCACGTTAGGTCACAGTCCAGATGGCGAGACAGGACTAAAAATCTCCCAGTAGTATATCGGCGAATCCCTTCACACCACAATGGCGTCTCTGTGCGTTATTCTTTCCAAAGTACAAATCGGTGCAGCGTCCAGAGGGAAAATGCAGTGGCACAAGGCTTACAAAAGCCCATATAGTAATTCAGCTTGTTTGTTGAAATGCTGGAAGCTCTACGCTATTGCTCAGAATAATATATCTTGGCAGGTCTTGTTAACCTGCTATTCTACATAATATAAGAATAGCCATACTGGGTCAGAGCAATGGTCCGTCTAGCCCATATTCTGCTTCCAACAATAGCCAATCCAGGTCACAAGTACCTGGCAGAAACCCAGTTAGTAGCAAGATTCCATGTAGAACCCCAAAGAGTAGCAAGATTCCATTTAGAATCTCAAATAGTAGCAATATTCCATGTAGAACCCCAAAGAGTAGCAACATTCTATTCAGAATCTCAAATAGTTGCAACATTCCATACTACCAATCCCAGGGCAAGCAGTGGCTTCCCCCATGTCCATCTCATTAACAGACTATGGACTTTTCCTCAGATATGTTAACGGCTGTTACCACATCCTCCGGCAGCAAGTTCTGGAATTTAACTATTCTCTGAGTGAAAAAATATTTCCTCCTATTTGTTTTAAAAGTATTTCCATGTAGTATATCATCAAGTGTCCCCTGGTCTTTGTACTTTTTTTGAAAGAGTGAAAAATCGGTTCATTCTACTTGTTCTATACCACTCAGGATTTTATAGACCTCAATCATATTCCCCCCCCCCCCCAGCTGTCTCCTTTCCAAGCTGAAGAGCCCCAAACCTCTTTAGCCATTCCTCTTATGGGAGGAGTTCCACCCCCTTTATCATTTAGGTAGCTCTTTGAACCTTTTCTAATTCCTCAAATTTTTTTGGGAGATACAACGATCAGAATTGAACGCAGTAAAGGCGAGGTCACACCATGGAGCGATACAGAGGCATTGTAATATTCTTGGTCTTATTTTGCATCCCTTTCCTACTAATTCCTAGCATCCTGTTTGCTTTTTTGGCTGTTGCCACACACTTGGCAGACATTTCAGTGTACTGTCTACAATGACACTTTCTCGAGTGCTGACTCCGAAGGTGGAACCCAGCATCAGGTAACCGCTAACTTGATTTGTTGACCATGGAACTAGAAAAGCTGCATATGAGAGTTTTTGTTGGTTGCTCTTTGGACTTCGGTATTCCTTTCAGCTGTCTTTTTGACTGTGACTCAAGTGTAGGATAGGCACCCGGAACAGAGGAGGGAGCCCTTTTGGCCTCTGGCTGAGACAGAGAACATGCTATGCCATACTTATATTGTTCTTTGAATATTTTTACTGCTGTAATTGTCTATTGCTATGTTTGTATTCTTACTGTATACCACTTTGAGTGAATTCCTCCAAAAAGGCAGTAAATAGATCCTAATAAATAAATCATGGATACCAGACCGTTTCTCTACTAGTGGAAGCTTGAGGGTATAAGTCTCTTAAAACAATCCCTGCTGCTTCCCCTTCCTCCCCCCCCCCCCAAAAAAAAAAGATCCAAGCAAAACCTTATACATTGTGCAATTCTTCAGTCCTAGAAACATTTAACTATGTGTCGTCATAATAGCTAAATTACCACTTCCAGAACAAGGTGCAGAGAAAAACGTACAGTTTATTGAAAGGGTTCAGTATGTTGATATGGGTTGGGAGGGGGAGGAAACAAATGTTTTTTTCCCACAACCATTTAATAAATAATTCAGTAAGAATTTGTTTAGGAAATCTCCCCTCCTCCCCTTTCATTAAACTTAATTTTTTGTTCTTTTCAGATTAAAAACAGTTAGGAGTGGTACCCTACACAATTTATGCAGGACAAGGGCACCGTTAGTGCTGTTTAGGTTAACAAGCTCTAAGGATTAGTTTAGATCACAGGCACCTGTTGATTCAGTTGAACTTCGGAGCTATTCAAAAATCGTGTGTATATCCTATATAATAATTCTCACCACCAACGTTCTAATGCGGGACTGCCTGTGTCCGTGGCTCCTGGAGTTGCTGAGCTAGGCTCCGTAGCCAGGATGACGTCACTAACAACTGATTCCCAGGCAGGGGGAGGAGTAGGGAAACACGCTGTCAGTGCGCCGCTCCCTGCCACTTCGGAGCAAGTGGCAGGGAGCGGCGCATCAAAAAAACTACAAGTGCAGCACCACAAACCCCCCCCCACCTTGGCGCATCACCCAAGCCCCCCTCCCAGCACATCAAACACCCCCCCGAAGCACATCAACCCCATCGCCACCCGCAGCTGCCACTGATAACGCTGTCCGGCTGCTACTGCTTCTCCTGGTGAGCAGCAGCGGCTGCTACAAAAAGAAAAGAAGCGATAAATGTTTTTAAACCCAGCCCAAATCATCACAAATGCCCGAGTCTTAAAACGCAGTCTCTGCAGCCGCTCCTTCTCTCGCCTCCACGTCACTGCCCCTGGAGTAAGACCCCGGAGGAGCGCAGTGACGTGACAGGTGAGAGGAGGAGCGGCTGCAGAGACTGCGTTTTAAGACTCGGGCATTTGCGATGATTTGGGCTGGGTTTAAAAACATTTATCGCTTCTTTTCTTTTTGTAGCGGCCGCTGCTGCTCACCAGGAGAAGCAGCAGCAGCCGGACAGCGTTATCAGTGGCAGCTGCGGGTGGCGATGGGGTTTGATGCAGGGGGGGGGGGGGGTAGGGCAGGGTCACTGGACATGGGTGGCTGGAGGGGGGAGGGGGAGAGGAGGGTCTGGACATGGGTGGCTGGAGGGGGCAGGGGAGAGAGGAGGGTCGCTGAACATGGGTGGCTGGAGGGGGAGCCAGGGAGAGGGAGGTGGGGAGGGGGTCCTGAGACCAGAGGGGTGGGGAGGGGGGCCCTGCGAGAGGGGTAGGGGTGGGGGGGCTCACACTCACTCACTGTCTATCACACTATCTCTCTGTCTCACACACACAGACTCTCTGTCTCACACACAGACACTCTGTCTCTCACAAACACACACACACTCGCACCCAGTCTCACTCTCTCTGTCACACACTCTCTCAAACATACACACTTGAGGAAAACCTTGCTAGCACCCATTTCATTTGTGTCAGAATGGAGTGGAGGAGTGGCCTAGTGGTTAGGGTGGTGGACTTTGGTCCTGAGGAACTGAGTTCAATTCCCACTTCAGGCACAGGCAGTCCTTGTGACTCTGGGCAAGTCACTTAACCCTCCATTGCCCCATGTAAGCCACATTGAGCCTGCCATGAGTGGGAAAGCACAGGGTACAAATGTAACAAAAAAAAAAAATATATATATATATAGAGAGAGAGAGAGAGAGTAAATATATTATAAAAGTGAATGCATTACTTTGGCTGCTGCAGACAGCACACACACATGATTTCTTATTTTATAAGCAAAGGACTAAGCTTTTTTTTTTTTTTTTTGTGAAGACAGCATATCAAGATCTAGCAATAGGATGGAATTCACACATTTTAATACTTCCTATTTTCCTGTCAGTAATTAGTCATCTCAAAGTGAGCATCCACACATTTCTTTCTTTTGATTAACTGTGAAACAAGTCCCTTGAATAAAATATTCCTTTATAATGCTTTATTTTTTTAAACAATTGTGATGATATGTTTGTGGATCTCAGTACTAACATAAGCAAGACTCAAGTGCCCCCTCCCTTTTTTGTTTAAGAGGAGAGGGTGAGTCTTCGCTCTGCAAAAGAAATTCTGTTTTAGGTTCTTGACAGGAATGTTTTGATAAGGTACACCTAAGGTTGCTATAAGTTTCCTTCCAATCAGCTTCAAGGTGTGTGTTTGGGGGGGGGAGGGGGAGGGGGGTTGGAATTCTATTAGAGCAGGGACAGGCACAATCCGATCAAGTTTTCAAGATTTCCACAATGAATATGCATGAGATCGATTTGCATGTAGTGCTTCTATTTTATGCAAGTCAATTTCATGCATTTTCATTGCCAAAATCTTGAAAACCTGACTAGGTTGTGACTCTTGAGGACCATGGTAGCCCACCCCTGTGCAGGGCCGGTCTTAGGGCGAGACGACTGAGGCAACCGCATAGGGCCTCGCGCTCAAGGGGCCCTGCACGGTGCGCCTGAACTCTCCCCGACCGCCTGAGCTCCAGTTACCCTCCCCTCCCTCTGAATTTTAAAAGTTTACCTCGTCGACGTCGGGTTACAGCACGGCAGGTAGCAGGCAGCAGTCACTGCTGCTGCTACCTGCCGGCCGCTGTAACCCGACGTCGACGAGGTAAACTTTTAAAATTCGGGGGGGGGGGGGGGGTGAGGGGCCTTGAAGCTGGATGGGAAGCAGGGAGGCCTTGGAGCTGGGTGAGAGGCAGGGGGTCGTGGAGCTGGGTGGGAGGCAGGGGGCCTTGAAGCTGGGTGGGAAGCAGGGAGGCCTTGGAGCTGGGAGGGAGGGGGGAGCCCTGGAGCTGGGGGGGCCCTGGGGGGGAGGGGTGGCCGCCCTGAAGCTCAGAGGGAGGGGTGGCTGTCCCTGGAGCTAGGGTGGGGCGGGGCTAGGATGGGACCCCATCAAATTGGTCTGCTTAGGGCCCCGCACTTGCTAAGACCGGCCCTGCCCCTGTGAGGTAAAGGATCTTCTTTGAACTCAGTGGCATTTATAGTGTTAATTCAGTTATTCACATTGCAAACTGGTTTTGTATTTTATGGGATCTTGTATGTTAACTGCCACAGGGCTCATTTTCCCATGGGTCCTATGGCAGATAACATGCTGGGGCGTAGCTACAGGTGGGCACAGGCCCACCCAGTCTTTTGTGACCCTTTTCATCCACCTGCCATGCAGCACGAGATCCCTCCCATTGCACCTCGCCGGGTCCGCGCTAATAAACAACCAAGGCAGAGGCGCGGGACCACGGCTCTCTGCCTGCCGCTACTGTTTGCTGTGCCGGCCCGGAAGTTTACCTCAGAAGAGGCAGGATCGGCACAGGAAACAGTAGCGGCAGGCAGAGAGCAGCGGTCCCGCGCCTCTGCCTTGGTTGTTTATTAGCGCGGACCCAGCGAGGTGCAACGGGAGGGATCTCGTGCTGCATGGCAGGTGGATGAAAGGTGAGAGAAAGAGAAACATAGCGAGGGGAAGCAGTGTGAGTGCGCTGCCGCTCTGGTTTATCCCGTTCGAGGTAAGAGCAAGAGACCCGGCGTTAGCCGCCCTGAGTAGCTTGGCAGAAATGGTCCTTGCCTTGTTCGGTTGGGTCCTTGATTTGTGCCCCCAGCTGGACCCACCATCCTTATCCCATTAAATGCCTGGTCTCCCAGGGTGCGGCCTCCTCCTTTTCCCTCGTCTCTCCAGCCCCCCTCCCTTTGTCTTCCCTTCAAGGGGGGGGGGGAGGGAAGGGAAGGTATGTTGGGGGTTTCTGGGCAGGGATGGGCTCAGTGCCAAGATTAAAATAATAATTTTAAAAAAGGTTGTATGTTTTTTGTTGGGTGGGGGTGGTTCTGCAGCACCCAAGACATTAAAAATTAAAATGTTTATATTTAATACTGGTTTGGTTCATGGTGGAGGGAGAGGGAGATTGGGAAGAGCAGGGTAGATGCTAGAGTATGGGGGGGTAGATAGAGGGTAGAACAGGGCTAGGCTACAGGGAGAGGTGGGGCAGTTAGGGTAGAGCTGATGCCTAGCTGCAGGGATAGATGGTGGAGAAGGGTAGAGCTGATGCTGGGCTATGAGGATGGATGGAGGGGAAAAAAGAAGGGAAGGGTAGGGCTGATGCCAGGTTATGGGGATGGATTGGGGGGTAGAGAAGGGCTGATGAGAGGACAGTTTTTAATTTTTGGACCTCTATTCGGTAATTGATGAGGGTTGGTATGTGTTCTGCATGTGACTGAGGTGAGAGATTCTGCTGGCATGTAGTTTGCGTGGTATGAGTCTGACGTCTGACTTTTCCAATGGAATGTGTATTGCTGCTATGTATATTCACCTCTGCCTTTATAAAAGTACAGTTGTTGGTAAACGTGTTCAGAATTGGTGTTAAGGAGCTTAGTGTTACTTCACAAAGTACCTGGCAGTGAAGGGATTTTGTATTGCTATTATTGAGGTGCTACCAAAATTTGAATACATTTTTCCTATGTAATTATATTGCAGGATCCTGCCATGTGTGTTGAGAAGTTTGCCGTTGTAGTAGACATGGGATAATGTAATCATATTTAAAAATATCAATTTTTCCATTAAATGTGTATGTGGTTATGTTGATGCAGGGCAGCTGTTGGGCAGACTACTTAGAAATCCATTACCAAGGGCATTCAAAGGCTTATTTTGTAGTATCAGAAACAGTACTGTATACACAGGGTCCACCCAAAATCTAATTGCTACTAAAAGACCCCCTTAATTTCTGTGTTACCTCAATTTAAATAGTCGAATAAAAAGGTACCTTTTTTTATCTTCCAACACTGATATTTTATTTATTTTATTTATTGCATTTGTATCCCACATTATCCCACCTCTTTGCAGGCTCAATGTGGCTTACAATTCGTCATGGATACTGGAAATAGAAGAGAATATATATTTGGTTCAACAGAGGGTTTTGGGTTGCATGGTGGTGAAATACATGATTGTGTTAAAGCAAAAGACATTATAAGACATTTCTGGATATATTAAAGATTGTACAGTTACACATGTTGATCTTTGTGATGTATCTTGTCGAAGAGAAGTTTTCAATAGTTTACGGAAATTGGTCAATTCATGGACCGTTTTCAGGTTACGTGGCAACGCGTTCCATAGCTGCGTGCTCGTATAGGAAAAGGTAGATGCGTGCATTAATTTGTATTTCAGACCGTTACACTTGGGAGGATGAAGATTGAGGAATGTACGAGAAGATTTTATTGCGTTCCTGGGTGGTAGTTCTATCAGGTCTGACATGTAGGCTGGGGCGTCACCATGGATGATTTTATGGACTAGGGTACAAAGTTTGAACGTGATGCGTTCTTTAAGTGGGAGCCAGTGTAGTTTTTCTCGGCGTTTCGCGCTTTCGTATTTTGATTTGCCGAATATTAGTCTGGCTGCCGTGTTCTGGACTGTCTGGAGTTTTTTTTAAGTATTTGCTCTTTGCAGCCAGCGTAGAGTGAGTCCAGATGACTGAGTACTAATGATTGTACCAGATTGCGGAAGACAGTCCTTGGAAAAAATGGTTTAATTCTTTTTAGTTTCCACATTGAATGAAACATCTTTTTAGTTATGTTTTTCGCATGGTTTAACTGTTATAGGATATCAACCTAGTGCTGATTTTCTATCTGATATCCAACGCAATCTGGTTTTTAAGGCCCCTTCCCTCTGTGAAACTAAACGGGCACCATTGGGTGGTTTCTTTTTATTTTTTTTTCCTTCCCTATGCTCTTGAACTGATCAGCAGTGGGCTCTCTTGATCTAGAACCCACAGCCTGGAGCTATCAGTGACTCGGGTACAGGTCTAAAATCCATAGTTCCTAAGCCCTTTCCTTTCTCTAATGTCAAAACTGCTTTGTGTAACTGATCTCGGTGGTGTATTATTTATTTATTACATTTGTATCCCACATTTTCCCACCTTTTTGCGGGCTCAGTGTGGCTTACAATATGATATGAACAGTGGAAATACAATTTGTTACAACTTGGTTATGGATTACATTGTGCAGAGTTATGCGAGACAATCGAAGTATCGTTGAGGAATATAACAATGGAACACAAACATTGAAACATTGGAAGGAGACAATGGGAAGCTTAAAGGGCAATATTAAGACACAAAGACATATGGTATACATATTTCTGTGAGTAAAGGTATGAGTGGTGTATATGGGACCTTTTTAGGACTCTTCCTTTTCTTCACCCTTTTCACGTCCTTACAGTATCTCGGATAAATCTGTGTTGGCAATAATTTAATATGCACTGTAATATTGTAAGCGCAGAAGATGCATGCATCTTCATACTTTGTAGTTTTAACATTTTGATTAATTTAAGGTTTTATATCGTTTTTTTAATTTCTTGTATTCATTTTATGTGCTGCAATCCACTTTGAAATAGCAATTATTGGATACAACAGAATGTAGATATTAAAATGTTATTTATCTGCAGAATGAATTAGGATGGAAGTTATGTTGAATATCCTTTTTATCTTATGGTGATGACATGGAGGTGGGTTGTCACTAGCAGTTCTACTCTTGGATGATTATTAGAGGAATGAGCGTTTCCCATTAGATGGATTGCACTGGCTTCCAATTAAAGAACGTATCGCTTTCAAAGTCTGCACGACAGTTCATAAAATTATTTATGGCGAGGCACCGGGATACATGACGGACCTCATCGACCTGCCAGCCAGAAACACTAGGAAATCAGCACCATCATACCTAAACCTCCACTACCCAAGCAGCAAAGGACTCAAATACAAATCCACTTATGCATCCAGCTTTTCCTACCTAAGCGCACACCTATGGAACGCACTACCAAAAGTAATAAAAACTACGGTCGGCCACCTAAACTTCCGGAAAGCACTAAAAACAGACCTGTTCAGAAAAGCATATCCCACCGACCTAACAAAAAAACCTGGATACCTGCGACATAATGAAACCAAAGACCGTAATGGACACATCCTAACTCTTACCCTCTCTAATGTTCCCCCAATTGTATTTAACACAAATGTACCTCTCTCTACCCAGTGGCGTACCAAGGGGGGCGGTCCGCCCCGGGTGCACGCCGCTGGGGGGTGCCGCGTGCCTGTCTGCTCCACTCGTTCCGTGCTCCCTCTGCCCGGAACAGGTTACTTCCTATTCTGGGGCAGAGGAAGCATGGAACGAGCGAAGCAGACAGGCGCGCGGCACCCTCCACCCCAGCAGGTAAAAATGCACCCAGGGGGTTGTCCTTTCACCGGGGGGAGGGCCTTTTGCCAGGGGGGTGCTGCACCCGAGGGGGGACGCATCGGCGATCCGCCCCAGGTGTCAGCCACCCTAGGAACGCCACTGTCTCTACCACAATATCACCTTGTAATTGCATTAGTTCATACCGGAATCGGCTGACGCCGTTTACGGTACTATGTAAGCCACATTGAGCCTGCAAATAGGTGGGAAAATGTGGGATACAAATGTACCAAATAATAATTAGAACTGGGAATTGTCTACCTCTAAAGAGCTACAAGCAGTTTTGGTGTCAATGATTTCAAGTGGAATATTTAGCAGAAGTATCCACATCATCGTGAGCTGATAAATGATGATAGAAGGTACCTTTTTCCTAAGCTGCATTAGTTTTGCCATCTGGGTGTGCTAAGGGCCAAATTCTATAAATGGCGCCTTAAAAATCGGTACCGAAAAATCACACGGTTAGCGTGATTCTAAAACTATGCCTAAAGTTAGGAATAGTTTATAGACTAGGCTCACATGCTGTTCTTGCGACTAAAATTTAGGCACACCCATTTAGACCACCTAAAACCAGGCCTATATATATATATAGCTGTACTTAAGTTAGGTGCAGATCAGGTGAATTCATAATAGTGCACATAGTTGTTTTTTTTTGTTTTTTTTTGAAAGACCCATGGCCACACCCCCTTTTGATTGCATGCATTAGAATTTATGTACTTCATGTTGTAGAGTACACCTAGAAAGTTGTGGGCGTAATTTCTAATTAAAGCCAATTAGTGCCACCAATTGGTTGTTAAGAACCAATTATCGGCGCTGATTGGCTTGTTAATCAATGAAGTTGTGCGTGTAGTTTGGCCATGTGGCCAAATTAGTACACACAAATTAAGGCATCATATATAGAATTTGGGGTAAGTGCATAATTTTTTTTTTTTGGACAGGGTGTGTCAGGGGCAGAGAATGAGTGGAGTGGAATGGATAGACATGAATTACTTGTTTACTCTTTACAAAAATACTAGGACTAGGGGGCATGCAATGAAGCTACAAAGTAGTAAATTTAAAACGAATCAGGAAAGTTTTTCTTCACTCAATGTGTAATTAAACTCTGGAATTCGTTGCTGGAGAATGTAGTAAAAGCAGTTAGCTTAGCGGGATTTAAAAAAGGTTTGGAGGGCTTTCTAAAGGAAAAGTCCATAGGCCATTGTTAAAATGGGCTTGGGGAAAATCCACTGCTTATTTCTAGGAGAAGCAATATAAAATGCATTGTACTTGTGACCTGGATTGGCCACTGTTGGAAACAGGATGCTGGGCTGGATGGACCTTTGGTCTTTCCCAGTATGGCAATAATTATGTACTTATGCTACTATTTGAGATTCTGAATGGAATCTTGCTACTCTTTGGGGTTCTACATGGAATGTTGCTACTATTTGAGTATCTGAATGGAATGTTGCTACTCTTTGGGCTTCTACATGGAATTTGCTATTGATTAGGTTTCTGCCAGGTACTTGTGACCTGGATTGGCCACTGTTGGAAACAGGATGCTGGGCTGGATGGACCTTTGGTCTTTCCAAGTATGGCAATACTTATGTACTTATGCTACTATTTGAGATTCTGAATGGAATGTTGCTACTCTTTGGGCTTCTACATGGAATGTTGCTATTGATTAGGTTTCTGCCAGGTACTTGTGACCTGGATTGGCCACTGTTGGAAACAGGATGCTGGTCTTGATGGTCCTTTGGTCTGTCCGAGTATGGCAATAGTTATGTAATGGGTGTGGATCTACTTAATTAGAGGGAGCTGCATGGGTGTCCTCTCCCCCCACCCCCCACCCCCGGATCCCGACTAGTGCGGTATCACTCTTCCCCTCCTCACACCACGGCGCTCTGCTCCTGCACGTCTTAAACTTCAAAGCTTCTGGCAGCAGCATCAGCGATGTAAG